>NC_053025.1:198180065-198252932 GCF_003073215.2 Triticum urartu
TAGTAATATTATTAATGCCTCTACAATCAACGCACATACGCGACGTACCATCCTTTTTCGGCACTAAAATAATAGGAACAGCACAAGGACTAAGGGATTCGCGTATATAACCTTTGTCGAGCAGTTCTTGTACTTGACGCATAATCTCCTTCGTCTCCTCTGGATTGGTACGGTATGGTGCACGGTTGGGTAATGATGCACCGGGAATTAAGTCAATTTGATGCTCAATCCCGCGAATAGGTGGTAATCCCGGTGGCACGTCTTGTGGAAAGACGTCGGCGAACTCCTGCAAATTGTTAGTGACAGCAGGAGGCAAAGAGGAAGGCACGTCCTCGAATGAAAATAATGCCTCTTTGCACAACGAAACACATCTCTCTATTTAATCCACCCATAAAACGTGCAAGCATAGCTTCATTCTCCTCAACAATACCACATCTAATCATGCCAGTTTGTAATTCCTGATAATATTCTTCTACAGAATTTTTTCCCTGTCTTAAGCGCTGCTATTTTTGAAGTAATTCACGTTGATAATATGGTGGAACCCAACGAGTACGCATAGCAGTTTTCAAAGCAGCCCAAGTAGCAGGAATGGGATATAATCTACAATGCTCAGACCACCAAACACATGCAAAACTAGTGAATGCACAAACAGCAGCAAGAACACGTCTCTCCTCGGGATATTGTAAACATGTAAATCGTTGTTCAGTTTCTAACTCCCAAGTAAGATATATATCAGGAACATATCTACCCTCAAATGGTGGAATATTCAATTTTAGTTTAGGGAGATGGTCATGATCTCGTACCTGAGGGTGAGCCCTACCATTGCCATTATTTGCATGTGGACGACCTGATGGTTGCTGTGCTGGTGGTGGCACGTAGTTCTGATTTTGATCAACCTCATCCTCGTAATCGCCAGCAAAATCATCCTCCTCCGCATCAGCAGCAGGAGCCACAGAAGTAGCAACAGCAGCACCAACAGTTTGGCCAGGTGCAAGAGGGAGACGGCTCGCTCGGCGGAGGGCTGTTTCACGATGTGTAGGTAGTCGTCGTTGTTGTTGTTGTAGAGGTGCGTTAGGTGCAGCCGGTGATGGTGGTGGAAGACGCGCGAGAAATTCATTAAACCTGTTATCGAGATTTGTTTCGAACGTCTTCTCCATGTCATCTATCTTCTCCATGGCCTCTTCAAATCTGTTTAGCACATCCTGCACCTGTCCATTCATCATTTGCTGAAATTTATCATGCAACTCCTGATTCGTCATGTTCTCCCAGTCAGTCTCGTCGGCTTGTGATCCTACCATGGTTAGAAACAATAGAAAACACACAAGAATATGATCCTACAGAATACTAACAAGAGGTGGTGGTGGCGGGTGTCACAACTCCGTCAAGCAAATCTCAAATTCTTACCAGTTCTTACCCAGCAGCAGGCGGTGATCGGCAACCGTTGTAGTCAAAACTCTCAAAAGCTTGGATAGAGCGATTGCCAGGGAGAGTCAAACGCACGACGTAGAGGTATGTGGAGCTGGGAAGGCTTATAGTATGGTAGCAAAAAGGGTCAGCAATAATCAATTCAGAGATGCAAAGTTGAATAAACGCTCAACGACGGTACTGTGCTGGTCCTAGGCTAGACCGTGCTAGAGACACGAGCCTAGAACACTAACAAAATCACGGCGCTGCACGTAAATAAGGGAAAAGCACACTCTGGAACTTTTTTTTTCCGCTTTTTTTTGCGCTCCTCTTTTTTTTTGCGAAAAATTACTATAATGGCGAGTGTCTCAAAACTCTTCCCTCGTCAAACTGATAGGATGGGCACGAAAAAAAAAAATTCACTTTTTTTTTCGGAAATCACGGCAGCGACGACGAAAAAGTGCGACAAAAAGTCACTATGATGGCACGTGGCTCAAAAGACTCAGAAAAGCCTAAAAATAGGATAGGGAAAAAATATTTTTGCCCGTGAAAATTTTGGCCTAAAAACTGCCCGGGGGTCTCCAGACTCTTTTTTTTTCCGAGACCTACGCAGGCAAGGAAACACGAATCGGAATTGAGATTGATCTCAAGAACAAACCTAATATGAGAAGAACTCGGATTGGTGGTGGATATATGGTTACAGATTGGTGGTGGTATATGGATACAGATTGGTGGTGGTATATGGATACGGATTGGTGGTGGTATATGGATACGGATTCAGAACGGTGGCGGATAAGCAATGGTGGTAGATGGGCGATGATGATGGTGCGGCGGCGGCGTGACAACTTATGACCAGAACTCGAAACTCTAAAAGACTAGACTCTAAGACCAGCAACTTGACACGACGATGCAACCGCAAATTCAACAAAGCAAAAACCCTAAAAAGATTATGCAAAGGCTCAGATTGGTTCGGATATGATGAACTAACCCTAAATTTTTTTTGTGGCTTTTTCGTGGACTGTAGGTATGAAGAACAGACTCGATCTAATCTACGAAAAACTGTAAATTCTCATCGAGCAACCTGAAAACTGATACCACTTGATAGAGGCAAAGGTGTCCCGATGTTTCGATGAGATGGTGGCTATCGTTTTCTGTGGGAGTCGACCTTGACGATCCGACTACGAACGTGCGAGACGTCGCGCCTTAGCAATCGCTAAACCAACTTCCGAGGGGTTATTGACCACGCCGGAGCACGATCAACCTGACCACGAGGGCCTGTTTCCTGCGAGCAAACGAAGAACAAGCAAGAAACTGAGATTGCAATCTGGATATTGCGAATATAAGATGAAAGCTTTATTGATCAAGGTGGGGTTCTGTGACGTCTTGGTTTGGTCGTTGGACACAAACGAAGTACGCGAAGTTGCAGCTATGGCAAACTTTTAATCTAAACAAAACCCAAAGTCTAAACGACGCCCTAAGGGCTGTATATATGGAGGAAGAGAGGGGAATTTCGTGGCCCTTGAGGGTGGGGTCCGAAACCAACCCTAACTCTTGTTTCCCCACACATATGGACTCTAAAAATAGCCTATACTTAAGTATTTCGAAATTACATGGGCCTGGCCCATTAATAAGGTGACGCAGCACCTAGAATAGCCTATGGACGAATATTATGAAGTGGCATCTTGTATATTTCGTCCAAGGCTTCATGCACTCCTTATGGCGGCTTCAAAGTCCTGAAATCATCACTTGTAACTCCGTTCTTGATCCCCTTGCGCATGCCATCAACTCCATGCGTGTTCTTGCTCCAATGTTCATCCTTCTCCAAGCTAGGCCCTTCATTTGTAAGCAAAACAAATGTATCCAATTTAGGCAGCATCATAATCTCATGAACATTAGAATCATTACCAAGAAATGAAAGTACCTGGTAATTTAATTGGCGTGCGCGAGCTCTAGTAATTGGTCCAGTATATGTAACAGTAGGGGCTGTGGGTGTAACAATGGTATTGATGTCCTCATCAGTATCCGCCTATTGTGCAATCGTGCTAGCGTCTCTCTAGTGTTGTGCAACATGAGCATTTTTGTGGATTCCACATTTGGGCTCACCCTTGGTTGCACAACCCCACTTATCTTTTTGCGTGTGTGTTTCCGTGTACCTTATATGCTTGGTCTACTTGTTACATTGCATCTTGTGAATCTTTTCCAACATTATTGAAGCTCACTTACAATTGCATCAAATTTCGTGCCACCATCCTAACCAAGCTCCACCAAAAGCTTTTACTTGTGTAGGTGTGAGAAAACGACAAGAACTCGTACCAATTGCGCTATTTCCTTGTCCTACATTGGAGTGATCCTCGATCCACTTTCAACTTCGGTCAAGGTACATTTGGTACTCGTTCTTCTCTTTCTACCACTCACATTTTTCTTGAAATGATGGATAGGCCAAGTACTTCTACCAACCCACTCTTCATGGAGCAAGACGACGACATGAACTCCTTCGTCACCAAGAGTCACCTCTTTGGTGCACAACGTGCTTTGCATCAAGAGTAACAAGCTATGAGTGAACGCATTGACAACCTTGCCGCCGACTTGCGACTTTCCGAGCAATGTACAAGGGACTACTTCGACCACAAGCTCGACGATCACAAGCAAGAGAATGACGCAAGGATGGACGAAATTCGTGCTTTATTGCTCAACCGCTCGTCTTCCACTTCACGAAGGAGCTGTTCAAGCCGCCACTCCGACTTCACCGTCTCCGGCTCAAGTACACCGACATCAAACACTCTTCGTCAAGCCGCGTGCACTGACCGTCAAGCAAGCCTCAATCCCCTACGAGACACAGACTCTCAAGAGCGCCGACAACATCAAACTCAAGAGGAATTTGCGCTAGCATGAGAACGGCAACGACAACGCCAACATGAAGAGGAAGGGCGAGCGCGTCTACACCAAAATGCCCAAGATGCCGAGGCACAACGTCAAGAACAACAACTCAGTGACGCTCAAGCACTTGCGGCGCAACAAGCTCTACGCGATTCAATTCGAGCCGTTGCCGACCGATGCCGACAAGCCCGTGAACAAGAGGAAGCACATCGCAAAGAAATTCAAGAACAAAGATTTCACGCTCGCGTGCATCGTCAAGTTCCTCTTCGAGCTCGCGAAGATCCTCCACAAGCTCGCCAACACCATCAAGTTCATCGAGAGCATGAAGATAATGGAAATCCTCCACGACAAGAGCAACATGAGGATAACAACCCTCCGCGCCAAGAGCACTACGAGTTGAACAATCATCTACAACAAGGGCGTCATCATCCCCGACCCCAACAAAATGAAGAGCAACGCTACGGCAAGCTCAAGTTCACCATGCCCAAGTTCAACGGAAGCAATGATTCCGAAGAGTAGCTTTCATGGGCATTGAAGGTTGACAAGATCTTCCTTTTGCACAATTTTGAAGAAGAGAAGAAGATCGCGATGGCATCCCTTGAGTTCCAAGATTATGTCCTCATTTGGTGGGAACAAATCATAGAGCGCCGATAGGCAAGAGGTGAACCACCCATCACTACTTGGGCGCAAATGAAGGATGTCATGAGAGCACGCTTCGTACCTACCTACTACAACCGCGACCTCTTCAAGAAACTTCAACAACTCAAGCAAGGAACAAAGAGCATTGAAGAATACTACAAGGAGATGGAGATTGCGATGATAAGAGCCAATGTCACGGAAGATGATGAGCAAACAATGGCACGTTTGTTGAACGGACTCAATCACCCTATCAAGAAGATCGCCGACTTCCAACCATACTCAAATCTCATCGAGCTAGTGCACCAAGCTACCAAAGCGGAACACCAAGTGCAAGATGATTTCAAGTATGCTAAGTTCTCATCCAAGTCCTACGGCTTCTCCAATAACCAAGCTTCAACGACTCTCACACCGACTACAAGACCTTCTACTTCCAACATCGACAAGTCGACTTCCAAGAAAGCTTCGTCAACTACAAGCCATCCTCCTACGAGAAACTTCAAGCCGAGAGCTTCATCATCATCAATGCCAACCAATGAGACCGTCAAGACGAGTTCCTTCAAGTGTTTCACTTGCGGAGGCCGAGGCCACAAGTCCTACGAGTGCACCAACAAGCGAACCATGGTCTTCAACGACGATGACACTTATGACTCCATGAGCGAAGGCGAAATGGAGGCCCTCGAGCAAGTCGCCATGCACCGCCAAGTGAACAATGAAGATGAACAAGTCTTTTGTGATGAAGACTCAAGTACCGCACTTGTTGTCTCCAAAGTCTTGACTCTCCAACATCACCAAGAAGAAGACCAATGATGCCACATATTCCACACCAAGGCCGACATCAATGGCCGATCCGTCAAGGTCATCATCGATGGAGGGAGTTGTCATAATCTCGCAAGTGAAGAACTTTGCTCCAAGCTCCAATTGCCCAAGACGAAGCATCCACATCCATACGAAGTGCAATGGCTTAGTGACTCCGGCACTATCCAAGTCGAGCACCGAGTACAAGTCTCCTTCAAGATCGGCGCCTACGAAGACACCTTGGAGTGCGATGTCGTTCCAATGACCGTTTGTCATCTTCTCCTTGGACGGCCATGGCAATTCTATAGAGGAGTCATACACAACGGCCGAACAAACCACTAGATCTTCAAGATGAAGGGCAAGGAGTACGTCCTCCATCCAATGTCGCCAAGTCAAGTGATCGCCGACAAGCAACCCACCCATCGTGGAGATCATAGTGAGAGAGCGAGCCACCAAAACGAGAGTCAGCGCCACAAGCCAAAATTTAGTGCCTCCATGATGAGCGAAAACAAGAACCTAGTTCTATTTGCCACCAAACGTGAGATGAGAGAAGTGTGTGAGAACCCATCTAGTGTCCTACACTACGTCCTCATGTGCAAGGACAATGCATCACAAACTAACACTTCCCACACTCTTCCTCTAGTGTTGTCTTCTCTTTTGCAGGAATTTCAAGATGTTTCTCCCGATGAGCTACCTCCGGGTCTACCTCCTCTACAAGGCATTGAGCACTGAATCGACCTCATCCCGGAGCACCTCTTCCGAACAAAGCTCCATACCGTGTCAACCCCGACGAAGCAAAAGAAATTCAAAGGCAAGTAAAGCATCTCATAGACCATGGACATCTGCGTGAAAGTTTGAGCCCTTGTGCCGTTCCGATCATTCTTGTGCCAAAATGTGATGGTAGTTTTCGCATGTGCTCCGATTGTAGACCTATCAATGCTATCACCGTTCGCTATAGGTATCCCATTCCACACCTAGATGATATGCTTGATGAGCTTAGCGGTGCCACTATATTTTCCAAAATTGATCTTAAGAGTGGTTACTATCAAATCCGCATACAAGAGGGTGATGAATGGAAAACCGCCTTCAAAACCAAGTTTTGTTTGTATGCGTAGTTGATAGAGGCTAAGGTGTCCCGATGTTTCGATGAGATGGTGGCTATCGTTTTCTGTGGGAGTCGACCTTGACGATCCGACTACAAACGTGCGAGACGTCGCGCCTTAGCAATCGCTAAACCAACTTCCGAGGGTTATTGACCACGCCAGAGCACGATCAACCTGACCACGAGGGTCTGTTTCCTGCGAGCAAACGAAGAACAAGCAAGAAACTGAGATTGCAATCGGGATATTGCGAATATAAGATGAAAGCTTTATTGATCAAGGTGGGGTTCTGTGACGTCTTGGTCTGGTCGTTGGACACAAACGAAGTACGCGAAGTTGCAGCTATGGCGAACTTTTAATCTAAACAAAACCCAAAGTCTAAACGACGCCCTAAGGGCTGTATATATGGAGGAAGAGGGGAGAATTTCGTGGCCCTTGAGGGTGGGGTCCGAAACCAACCCTAACTCTTGTTTCCCCACACATACGGACTCTAAAAATAGCCTATACTTAAGTATTTCGAAATTACATGGGCCTGGCCCATTAATAAGGTGACGCAGCACCTAGAATAGCCTATGGACGAATATTATGAAGTGGCATCTTGTATATTTCGTCCAAGGCTTCATGCACTCCTTATGGCGGCTTCAAAGTCCTGAAATCATCACTTGTAACTCCGTTCTTGATCCCCTTGCGCATGCCATCAACTCCATGCGTGTTCTTGCTCCAATGTTCATCCTTCTCCAAGCTAGGCCCTTCATTTGTAAGCAAAACAAATGTATCCAATTTAGGCAGCATCATAATCTCATGAACATTAGAATCATTACCAAGAAACGAAAGTACCTGGTAATTTAATTGGCGTGCGCGAGCTCTAGTAATTGGTCCAGTATATGTAACAGTAGGGGCTGTGGGTGTAACAATGGTATTGATGTCCTCATCAGTAGTTAGTCATGCCTATGGGTCTTTCGGAAGCACCGGGCACTTTTATGCGCCTCATGAATCATGTCTTTCGCCCTTACATTGGTATATTTGTTGTGGTCTACTTTGATGATATTCTTGTGTCTAGTAAATCTATTAAAGAGCATGTCACCCATGTCCGCACCGTTTTGCAAACTCTTAGAAAAGAGCGCCTCTATGCTAATATGGAGAAATGCCTTTTTGGTGTTGATAAGCTCGTTTTCTTGGGTTTTGTTGTTTCTTCTAAGGGTGTTCATGTTGATGAGTCAAAGATTAATGCTATTAAGACTTGGCCGCAACCAACCAACTTGCTTCAAGTGCATAGTTTTCTTGGCCTTGCGGGCTTCTATCGTCGCTTTGTGAAGGATTTTAGCACCATTGCTTCGCCTTTGCATGCTTTGATTAAGAAGAATGCACCTTTTGTTTGGGGACCATCCCAAGATACCGCATTCAATGAGCTTAAGAATTTGCTTACTCATGCTCCCATGCTTGCTTTACCAAACTTCGACAAGCCTTTTGAAATTCATTGTGATGCTAGTGGTAATGGCATAGGAGGTGTGTTAATGCAAGAGAAGCGCCCCATAGCTTACTTTAGTGAGAAACTTTCCGGAGTGCAACTCAATTATCCCATCTATGACAAAGAGCTATATGCTTTAGTCCGCGTTTTGCGTGAATGGGAACATTACGTTCGTCCCCATGAGTTTATCATTCATACCGATCATGAGACTCTCAAGTATCTTAAGGGACAAACTAAGTTGAACAAGCATCATGCTAAATGGAGTGAATTTATTGAGTCTTTTCCCTATGTCATCAAGTACATCAAGGGTAAATAAAACATCGTAGCGGATGCTCTTTCCCGCATATGCATGCTTGTCACGCAACTTGAGTTAGATGTCATTGGCTTCGAGCATATCAAAGACTTGTATGAGCATGATGCAACTTTTGCTACTCCTTATGCCAAGTGTTTTTTGAATACATCTTGGGAACGCTATTACATCAAAGACGACTATCTTATGAGAGCTAACAAACTTTGCATCCCCGAGTCGTCTCTTCGTTTGTTGATTTTGTAGGAATCGCATGGAGGAGGCTTAATGGGACACTTCGGACGCGACAAGACGTTCGCCACGCTCTCGAAGAGCTACTTTTGGCCAAAGATGTTTTGAGACGTCAATCGTTTCACCAACCGGTGTTCTACATGTCGCAAAGCTAAGTCCAAAGCTCAATCTCATGGTCTCTATATGCCTTTACCAATTCCATACCAACCATGGGAAGACATTAGCATGGACTTTCTACTTGTTTTGCCTAGAACTCGAAATGGGGAAGATTCTATATTTGTCGTTGTGGACCGTTTCTTAAAAATGGCACATTTTATTCCTTACCACAAGATAGACGATGCTTCACATGTTGCTAATCTCTTTTGTAGGGAAATTTTGCGTCTCCATGGTGTGCCAAAAACCATCATCTCGGACCGCGACGTCAAGTTCCTTAACTACTTTTGGAAGACCCTATGCACCAAGCTCGGAATCAAGCTACTCTTCTCCACAACGTACCATCCTCAAACCGACGGCCAAACGGAGGTGACAAACCGCACACTCTCCGCTCTACTTCGAGTACTCATCAAGAAGAACATCAAGGAGTGGGAGGAGTGTCTACCCATCGCCGAGTTCGCCTACAACCGAGCAAGACACTCAACAACCGGCAAGTCCCCTTTCGAGGTCGTCTACGGATTCAACCCTTTGTCACCATTGGATATTCTACCTCTACCACTCCAAGAGCGAATCAATTTGGACGCAAGTGCAAGAGCGACCCATCTCAAGAAGGTGCATGAAGATACAAGAAACACCATTGAGCGCCAAGTACAATGCCTTGCGACCAAGCTCAACGTCAACAAGCACCCTATGATATTCAACATTGGAGACCTCGTGTGGTTACACCTTCGCAAGGACCGCTTTCCCCAAGAACGCAAGTCCAAACTTCGACCACGTGCGGACGGACCATTCAAGGTGCTTGCACGCTACAACAACAACGCTTACAAGATCGACATTCCTCGTGACAAGTACTCCGTGAGCGACATCTTCAACATCAAGGATCTCTCGCCCTACCATGGTGATGAGGATTTCGATCCGAGGACGGATCTTCCCCAAGGGAGGGGAGATGATGCGGAGCATCCCAAGATCATCCCCATGGACGCACCCACACCTCCAACGGCACCACTCAGACTAATGACACGAGCCCGAGCCAAAGCTATCGAAGATAAGGTGAACTCACTCCTCTCTGAACTTCCACTTTCTATGCATGAGACATGGCTACTACCTAAGTCTGAGATGTTGTGCATGATTAGGTACCAAGAGGGTCCTCCCGAAGATACGCATGAAGATGGACAAGTCCCCAAGTCCACGGATGAGGAGAACCAACGGAAGGAGCCAAGAACATCTCCCAGGCCTCGAACATCCGGCCAAGGCCCCGGACATCCGGCCCCTGGAATGCCTTCCTCTACAGCTGCTCAACCACCAAGTACCTACAGGCCCCGGACATCCGTCCCCGCAAGCTCGGACATCCGACACTTCCCGAGGTCCCAGATATCCGGCCCCCTGCCCGGAAATCCGGACCCCCCGAACCCGAGAGCAACATGGCCAGCTTCACCAGCCCGGACATCCGGCCTCCACAGCCCGGACATCCGGCCCTCTGCGAACGCCCGAACATCCGGCCCGACGTCCGGCCTCCCTGTCTGCGAACAGTAAAGGGCCGAGGCCCGTGTACCCCTTCTACCCCCTAGACTATATATACTCTATCCCATACAACTTTCTAGGGTTAGCGTTGGTTTAGCTCATACTTACAGATAGAGCTTCGCTCATCCACATCGGATCTACTCCTCGTGAGAGACCACAACCTCTTCGGAGAAGATCCCTTTGGATTCAAGACCTCCTTTCGGAGAAGAACTTCAAGACCTCCTCACGGAGAAGACCGGCTACCCTTGTATCGTCCTTAGTTGTCCGTGGATTCGTGTATCGTTCTATGTATCCGAGGATCTAGCACATGTGTGACTTGTTCTTGTTAGTTTGAGTGTTCCTCTTGTGTTTCCTCTTGTGTTTTCCCCCGTTTTCTCTCGTTTTCCTCTTTGTGTTCCTCGTGTTCTTCGCGGGATCCGCTCCTTTCGTGAAAGATCGGGCGATTAGGGTTCTACCCTACATCATCCTCATTGTACGAGTTGACGCGACACATCATAGCATCGGCCTCACATGGTTGCCTCTAAACTTGGCTGAAAGACCCGCAGTGTACAATACTCCATTTGCTGCGACCTCTAACATTTACCCCACCACAAATTAATATATATATTCCTGTCTTGACCAGATGAGCGTGCAAACTACAATCACCAGGATGACAGGTAGGGCCAGAAGATTATTTTAATAATAAAAAAGCATGGAGCCGCCCCCAACGATTTTAAGCTTACAGGCACGGTACACGCTATCTTAGACTACTCTACACATGAAACTGTCACACGAGCGTCCGGACTGCGCTTGGCTCTTTGCCCCTTCGGGAAGTCGAACAATGATGGAGTACTACTGCAGTGGAGGAGTACTACAGTATGCTTCTGGCCATATGACACTGATTGAACTGCTGCATGTCCACCGTGTGCGGGAGGGAGAGCGTGTAGCAAACTAAAGCTTCTCCTAGTCCTGCCAGCCACCACGCTCATGGGCGAGGGAGGGACGCAGCTTCGTTGACTTACTGCTCCTGCCTTTGCATGTATGACAGGTGGGCTCAATAGGTGGGTGGCCCACCTGTCATGCAGCCAAAGGCAGGTGCAGTTAAGGCACCGGAGTTGAGTCCGCGAGGGAGAGGGCATTGTAGTAATCAAACTTCTCGGTCTTCTACGAGTTGACGCAACACATCAAAGCACTGCACTCGATATATTTTAATAATTTGCGTTTACCGATGCATTAATTACAACGCATGCATGCATGCCGTGACTCTCCTTTTGTTACTTGCATGTGTTGATTTAATGCACCTTGAAGTAGTATGAATATGTGACGGTAAAGCTTTGTAATGCCCCGGCCCTAATAAAGCGAGAGATGGTTGTGCACTAGGAGGGCGAGATCATGCAGACGGAACATGACCCGACGATGGAGCTCTCTATGGTCTCGATGGACCTCACCTTGCTCCACTGCCCGCTTGTGCCTCCGCCCCTTGAAGCATCCAATGTATGAGGTTCAAATACACCTCGTCCGTTCGTCTGATCAAGCAAGGTGCAGGTTTCATGATTGATGTGCTGTTTGATTAATTTGTGCAGTGCAAGGGAGGGCACCTGGCCTGCGCGAACTACCGCGTCGAGCGCGCCGGGAACCAGCGGCAGTGCCAGAAGTGCGAGCGCGGTGGTGGCTTCGATGTGCGGAACACGATGGTGGACACCGTCCTCTCCTCGGTGAGGGTGGAGTGCCCACACGAAGGCTGTGGGCTCTACGTCACTTACCACAAGCTCACCGATCACCAGAGCGTGTGTCCGCTCGCGCCCTGCAAATGCTCTGTGCCCGTCTATGGCTACGAAGGCCCACCGTCGATGCTCTCCCACCACATTAGCATCATGCATCCCATGCCCATGCATAGGATCCAGTACGGCAAGGCGCTCCAGTTGCAAGTGCCACTGTCAGAGCCACGGCTCTTGCTGTTCGTGGAGAAGGACGGCCATGTGTTTTTCTTGGTTGGCGGCGTGCTCGACATTAGCGCGCCTATCGCCGTGTCGGTCGTCTGCATCAGAGCAGGGGCGTCCCCACTGCCACACTACGTGGCCAAGCTGTGGGAGAAATGGCCCGCCGGGGGAGACCAAAGGCAGGACCGACGCTGTCAAGGTGGAAATGCAGGTGACAAGCAGTAAGGATCCTGGCGACGTCGCCGTGCAGGAGTTGACCTTCTTCACAGTTCCGCCCAAGCTGCTGGCCGGGCTAAGCTGGTCTTCCTCCATATTCAGATTGACAAGCTGACGTCCTAAATGATTCTACAGTGCCTTCTGTTTATCTTAGTAATATGCTAACATAGGGGTTAGCTCGGTCTACTTTAGCTTAAGTGATGGTGGGTTTTGGTGGGGATGCAGCAATTACTTTGACATCAGATCAGCAGTTAAAGTAATTTTCAATAGTCGAACGGATATTTTGTGTTTGTTGGATATAAAGATCCTTTGGGTAAGAAGTATAACAGCTTATATGCTTGTTTGTTCAGGAAGTGTTGCATACTTGTGCGAGTTGACACGACACATCAAAGTAGTACTACTACTAGTAGTACTCCCTCTGATCCTAATTTCTCTGCGCACAAGTCGAGGCGCAGATACCAAGGAGGGCCTGCTTGTGTCTATACTTGGACAACCCACCCGACTGCGCACCAGGCAGACGAAGCTCGTGTCGTGTTGATGCCGTGTGCGGCCCGCACATTAACCAAAACCTCGCGCCTCCAGCTTAGCCTCCATGTTTTAAACTTCTCAATCTCAAGGACAAGGAGCAACGTGAAACCTATGATAGAGCCAATCGGGTGATTGAGAACACTACAAGTCGTAGCTATAGATGCGTGTGTGAGAGAGGACGAGTGTGTGCATGCACCTCTTCTCTTCCTGTATAACGTACAAAACTCATAGTACAAGTGTATGTGGGTGGCATCGACCTAGGGAGCTAGAGATGGTGCCTGTGAGAAGTCCCGAGAGATAGGTGTGTGCGTGAGAAAGAGGGAGAGAGATGATATGTGTCGATGTAATGCGTGTGAAAAAAGGCTAGTCTATAGCTCGCCACGAGGCTATTCCTGTCGAACACCCCAATAACCATAAAATGTGTATCCGATGGTGCCAGTTATTGCATGTACACAACAGTAGAAAAAGAAGTACCATGGCATATGCTACACCACGGCCGAGAACACGTTCCCACGTTACGCCATCTGGGAATAGTGCCGCACTTTGAAACTAGAACCGTCAATAAATTTTGAGCTTGCGTCTCGTCACATTCCATACCTGTTCACACCGATCACAACCTAAACGGTTTCCCACTCAGGAGCATATTAGTACTACTCGGTTATAAATACTACTATGCCAAGATGACTGCACATTCCTCCTCAACTCCTCATCAACAAAAAACAATCAAGTCATTCAGCATCGTTCCCTTGCGTCTGCCATGGCTAGCGTGAGTTCTGGGTCGAGAGATTTCCACCAGGGAGAGACGAGCATGGAAGAGGAAGCACAAAAGATGTCCTGCTTCACCGTGAAAGCAGCCACCTTGTCCGGCCACGCAGCAGTAGCAACACAGAGGTCCCGCCACGCCGCCGAAGTAGCACCGAGGTCCCGCCGCGCCATCGGCAGACTAGTCCGGCCGCACCGCAGAAGCAGCAGAATGTCCCGCCGCACCGCCAAAGCAGCACAGAGGTCCCACCATGTCACGGTGGCCTGGGAAAATTTCTCGCGGGCAAGTGAGGACTCTTACAGGCGCATGCATGCGATCGTCCATAGCCAGATGGATCAGATCTCCCGCTGGGTGAGGTTGCAGGACGAGGCTGCCGGCGTCATCCGGCAACTAGGGGAGGGCAATGCGAAGCTCCAGGCCGAGCGCGACCTGCTGAGGGCGAAGATCGTCGGAAGGGCAAAGCAGGCGGAGGAGACCGCTGCCTTGTTGAAGAGGATGGGCGCCATCATCAAGAAACTTATGGACGAGAATGCCATGCTCCGCATCGAGCGCAAAAGGCTGGTGGAGGAATCTGAGGATGCTGCCAAGCAGCGTATTAAGGACATGAAACTGATGAAAGAGATCATCGCCGCTCGCCATGAGAACTAGACTCCGCGACCTGCAGGGCATAAAGTAAGTGGAGATCAACGAGCCAGATCGTTGTATGCGTCTTCCTTCTTCTTTTGCCCATGTGTATTTCGGGCGTAGCCGCATGTGGCTTTTTTAATCATCTTCCTAATTATGTAAGACAATTACTATCCACTCTCTCGTCCTTATATATATATATATATATATTCATCAGTCGTGCTATAAGTCGCAGTAGATGCTATATAGGTCCGTCGGATCTTACATCAAGATCCGTGCAAAATTTTCTTTTCTGATTTTATTTTCTCTCTCTTAAATCTCAGTTTAGTGAGACATAGCCACAACATTAATGGAGACCTTGGGAGAGGGGTGGACGGTAGATGGAGGTCAAAGGGCTCTCCTCCCGATAAGCATGCATAGGGGTCTGATCGCACGCCCCCTGATGAGGACATCCCAGGTTCACCTCGTTTATCATCTTCTCCTGATGATAAATCTCAGCCATCAAGTGAAGCTTCTACAAAGAAGATCTATTTGGGTCCCATGACAAGGAGCCGTGCCAAACAAATAGCACAAGAGGTGAACGCGCTCCTAGCTTATCATAATTCAAATGACCATGAGAACTTTATACTGCCTAAATCTCGTGTGCTGATTTTACTTGGTTACAATGTTAAGGACAACCAACAACATTCAGCACATGAAGAAACAAGTTTTGGATCCCATACAACAAGTTTGAAGAGAACAAGTTTCAACTCTGAAGAAAGCCTTGTTTTGGTGACAAGGACGACTAGTTACACTGCAAGGAAGAGTATCAAGCCATCTCAACACTCTATTGTTGCATGTGCAGTTCCAGAATTCGTCCCAGAACTTGCTGAATCATGCAACGCAAATATATGAGCATCCAGCATGTGTGGGAGTACAAAATGGAGAGCATATGAAGTCTACTTTCAGGAAAATCAAACGATGCATCATTTGGAGTCCTGAGTCAAAGAATATGAGAGTTCCAATGCAAGCTGTCCAGGGCATTAATTGCTGCGCGAGGCTCCATGAGTTTGCTCCCTTGACCAGCTGGTTAGCACGAATTTGAACCCCTCTTTTGGCCTGGTTTCACACCTAAACTAGGAGGGTTGTTCCTAGTATAAATACCCCTTCCCCCACTTCAGCCACAACTCTTTGGCAATTTGATTTCAGCATAGGTTAGCTAAGTGCAACCAGAATATATTTTGAGAGTTCACTTCCTCCTTAGCTCTTGTAATCTTGCCTTGTGAGAGGGTAAACTCACTTTGTGATTTTACAACAGCAGTCGTTGAGGCGGCGACCGGTTCGTGCTTCCAACTTCGTGCGTGGTTGCGTGGATTGGAACTAAGAGTGTGGTTGGGTGAATACTTGTCGCTGGTTGTTGCATTTGCAATAGTTAGCTTTGGTCTCGTCAGGTTGCACTAGTTATCCTTTACCCGACAGCGTTGTTGGTTGGGATCGAGGGTTTCCTTCGTACCCTTCAGGTGGCGTTGATTCTCAACATAGAGCAGATCCTCCGTGAAGATTGGGCAACCCCGTATCATCTTGGTACCAGAGCTTCGGTTGACACAGTAGGATCTTGTATCCCTAGTTTAGTTCATGTTCTTGTTCATCCTAAAAGTCCAGAAAATAGCCCCAGAAAAAATCCCTTTACCTAGCCCTTTGCAGCCTTTAATCTGTTATTTGGGGAGTTTTATCAAGTTCTTTTCCACTAGATCTTTGTTTTTAGTTTCTGAGTTCCCCCCCCCATCCAATCTTGTGTGTTCGTGTTCATTTTCGTGCACAGATTTCAGATCTGCAGCCTCCACCAAATCATGCATATCTTTGTCATCTGGAGTCCGTTTTGAGTGTTTTTGTGCATTTTGAAAAGCCCACATTGTGTGCTCTCCATTCATCCTTGTTAGATCTGATTCCCATCGTGTTTTCCACCCAGTAAAATCAGATCAGTTCATGTGTGTTTGCTGCCAAAGTTTCAGCTACATGTTCTTGTTGGTTGACTTCATCTATTGTGATTTTCGTGATTCCCCCAAAGTGTGTGTTCAGATCCAAGTCCCTTGTTGAAAGTTTGTCAAAAAAAGAGCAAAAAAAGAAGAAAAGAGGCAAAAAAAAAGAGAGATCTGCCCAAAGAAAGAAAGTGTGTGCAAGAAGCAAAAGAGAAAAAACTTGGAACTGTTCTTCACTTGTATCTTGAGAAATCCCTGTTTGTCTTGTGAGCTGAAATGTGTCAAGTGTGCAAAGTCTTCGATCCATGCTTGTAGCAAATCTGATTCCTTGGCAAGAGTTGCATGTACCTCACGTATATCTCATTCAGCAACTAAATGGATTAGAATCTTGTGTGGATGGTTACTTGGTTCAACAATATCTAGATTGCAGATTAGTGCATCTTTTGCTACATATATACCCAACCCAAACTCCACCAAACAGCCCCGCATGTGCAACCCTAGACTTGTATTCGCTTGATTATCACTCTTTGTATACCAACCACCGACACCACGGTTGAGCATGATTCTGCTCTCACTTGGAAGTTACAAGAGCTTTGGTTGGTAAGTGAGGTGAGCTTGAGTTGTTATCCACATATATGCTTCTAGTACTATAGGGCTTTTGGAGAACTAACCATGGCAGGTGAAGAAAACGAGTATGATGTTGAAGGAAATGGGCATCTCAATCAGCCCGTCACACGGTTTCACTTCAACGCATTACGTGATCATCTACGTCGAGAGTTCAGAAACAGCCTTGACCCAATTGAAGAGAAGCAAGACAAGTTGTCGAGAGATTTGCAGCAACTTATGGGTAATGTTGATGAGCAACTCACTCAGAACTTGGCAGCCATGAGGACTGGTATTGTTGTTGATATTGTGCGAGAGCTTCATCAGAACCGAGAAGATGCAAGTGTCCATGGTGAAGAACAAAATGTAACTGATGGAGAAGGTGCTGCCTCCAATGCACAAGCTAGAAGAAACCGTGCTCCTGCTCCCCATGCCATGAGACCTCCCGGTCCCGGACGTGGAAATGATCATGGTAATGGACGTGGTCATCATGAAGCTGCTGCTGGTTGTGGTCTTAGAGGAGGCCACCGAAGAGCAAATCTGCACCATGAAGGTAGTGGAGATGAGTTTGATGAAGATGAAGATGGCATGCACCAGAATGACAGATTTCATCATCGTAGATACTATGGTCGTGGACGGCAGGAGGAGGAGAGGTTTGGAAAGCTGAAATTTACCATGCCCAAGTTTGATGGTGGATCTGATCCAGAAAGTTATCTCACATGGGAATTGAAGGTTGACAAGATTTTCCGCATGCACAACTACGCAGAAGAGAAGAAATTAGCAATGGCCTCACTTGAGTTTGAAGACTATGCTCTAATTTGGTGGGAGCAAGTTCAGATTCAGCGAGAAGAAGAAGGAGACCCTGCTGTTGCTACATGGACAGAAATGAAAAGAGAGATGAGGGCAAGATTTGTCCCAAGGCATTATAGACGTGACATCTTTGATAAGCTCCAGAATTTGAGGCAGGGAAAGTTATCAGTTGAGGAGTATCATAAGGAGATGGAGAAGGCAATGACAAGAGCCAACATACATGAAGATGAGGAGTAGTCCATGGCAAGGTTCCTCTATGGGCTGAATCCTAATGTTAAACGAGTGGTTGATTTGCAGCCATATTGTAATGTGGTAGAGCTGGTACATCATGCTTCTAAGGCTGAACGTCAATTGCAAGAAGACTCGAAGCAAAATAGAACTACATCCTTCACAGCTCGAGCTACATCAAGTGGGAGTAAGTTTGTACCTCAATTCAATGTTGGTCGAGGTACTATGACTAGTTCTAGTGGTGCAAATCAGCCCCATGCACGTGCAGCCACGAGCAGAAATGATGCATCAAATTCGAAGGAGAAGAGCAAATTTGCAGCTCTTAGTTCATCCTCCATTGGCTCCACGGGGAAAACTAGTGAGATAGAGTGCTTTACATGTAAGGGACGTGGCCACATGAAGAAGGATTGTCCCAACAAACGTACCATGCTGATCACCGAGAATGGAGAATATGAGTCTTGTAGTGAACCTGAAGAAGAAATTGAAGATGGTGATGAGCAAACCTATTGTGATTATGAGCAAGGTGCCTCTCTTGTTGTCACTAAAGTTTTGAGTGTGCAGATCAAAGAAGCTGAGAATGGACAACGACACAATCTGTTTCAAACAAGAGCCAAAGTGCAAGACAAGGTATGCAAGGTAATTGTTGATGGTGGGAGTTGTCACAATCTTGCAAGCAAAGAAATGTGTGATAAGCTTGGGCTGAAGCTGCTACAACACCCTCATCCATATCATATACAATGGTTGAGTGAATGTGGAGAGATTAAGATCACACACATGGTACAGGTGCAATTCAAGATTGGAGATTATAATGACACCGTTGAGTGTGATGTGGTGCCAATGAAGGCGTGTCACTTGCTGTTGGGAAGACCGTGGCAATATGATCATTCAGCTCAACATTGTGGCAGAACCAATCAATACACCATCAAGTGGAGATGAAAGGACTTGGTGCTTAGACCCATGACACCCAACAAATCATGGCTGAGCACTTGCAGAAAGTTTCTGAAGTAAAAATAGTGAGTAATAAAGAGGGAGAGAAAAAGAGTGAGAGAGAAAAAGAGTGAGAGAGAGATCCACAAATCGGCGAGTGAGCACCACAAGCCAAATCTGAGAGAGAAGAATAAAAGAGAGGGAGAGAACTTAGTAATGTTAGCCACCAAATCAGAACTGAGAGATGTGAGGCTCAACCCAAATCAAGTGGTCATTGTACTTGTGTACAAAGATGCTTTGCTTTCAACTAATGACTTAACATGTCTCCATAGTGCTGTTTGTGATGTCTTGCAGGAATTCGAGGATGTTTTTCCGAAGGAAGTACCCGCTGGTCTACCTCCCTTGCGTGGCATAGAACATCAGATTGACCTCATTCCAGAAGCATCACTTCCGAATCGACCTCCCTACCGCACCAATCCTGAAGAAAGAAAGGAGATACAAAGGCAGGTACAAGAACTTTTAGATGAGGGTTATGTTCGTGAAAGCTTAAGTCCTTGTGCTATACCTGTGATTTTGGTGCCCAAGAAAGATGACACATGGTGATTGGTAATGGATTGTAGGCCTATCAATATTATAACTATTAGGTATTGTCATCCTTCCTAGGTTAGATGATATGCTTGATGAATTGAGTGGCTCTAATGTTTTCTCTAAAATTGATTTGAGGAGTGGATACCATTAGATTAGGATGAAAGAAGGAGATGAATGGAAAACTGCTTTCAAAACAAAATTTGGGTTGTATGAGTGGTTAGTCATGCCTTTTGGATTAACTAATGCACCAAGTACATTCATGAGATTGATGAACCATGTTTTGAGAGCTTACATTGGCAAATTTGTTGTTGTGTACTTTGATGACATCCTAATCTATAGCAGATCCATTGAGGAACATATTGAACATCTGAAACAAGTGCTGAATGTGCTAAGGACAGAAAACTATATGCTAACGTTGAGAAGTGCTCCTTTTGCACAAACAAGGTTGTTTTTCTTGGCTATGTCGTTCCAGGACAGGGAATTGAAGTGGATGAATCTAAGGTGGAAGCAATCAAGAATTGGCCAACTCCAATGAATGTAAGCCAGGTGAGAAGTTTTCATGGCCTTGCTGGTTTCTACAGGAGGTTTGTGAAAGATTTTAGTACAATTGCTGCACCTTTGAATGAATTGACAAAGAAAGGAATTCCCTTTAAATGGGGTGCACCACAAGAAGAAGCATTTCTTGATCTTAAGAAACAATTAACTAAAGCACCTTTGCTGATTCTACCTGATTTCACTAAAACTTTTGAGATAGAATGTGATGCTAGTGGAATAGGTATTGGAGGTGTGTTAATGCAATAACGAAAACCAATAGCATATTTTAGTGAGAAGCTGAGTGGTGCACAATTGAATTATTCTATTTATGATAAAGAGTTGTATGCCTTGGTTAGAGTGCTTGAAACTTGGCAACACTACTTATGGCCTAAAGAGTTTATTGTACATTCTGATCATAAGGCCTTGAAACATTTCAAAGGCCAAGCTAAACTGAATCGTAGGCATGCTAAATGGGTAGAATTCATTGAAACTTTCCCATATGTTGTGAAGTATAAGAAAGGAAAGGAAAACATGGTTGCTGATGCTTTGTCCCGTAGGCATGTTCTTTTGACACAATTAGAAGTGAAGGTACCAGGACTTGAGAGCTTAAAAGAACTGTATTGCACTGATCATATATTTTCAGAACCATATGCAAAATGTAAAGATGGGAAAGGTTGGGATAAATACCATGTGCATGATGGGTTCCTTTTTAGGGCTAACAAGTTGTGTGTTCTAGATTCGTCGGTTAGGCCTTTGTTGTTGCAGGAATCACATGCAGGAGGATTAATGGGACACTTTGGTCATGAGAAGACTTATGAGTTGTTGGCCGATCACTTTTATTGGCCAAAGATGAGGAAGGACGTTGAGAGATTTGTGCAGCGATGCATCATATGCCACAAAGCTAAGTCTAAACTGAACCCCCATGGTTTATATACTCCCCTACCTGTTCCAAATGCTCCTTGGGAAGATATTAGCATGGATTTTGTTTTAGGACTGCCTAGGACTAAGAGGGGGAGGGATTCCGTTTTTGTTGTGGTTGATAGGTTCTCAAAAATGGCACACTTCATTCCGTGCCACAAGAACGACGATGCTTCACATGTTGCTGAATTGTTTTTCAGGGAAGTTTTTTGCTTGCATGGAATGCCAAGGACTATTATTTCAGATCGAGATGTGAAGTTCATGAGCTACTTTTGGAAAACATTGTGGGAAAAATTAGGAACCAAGCTGCTGTTTTCAACAACGTGTCAGCCCCAAACTGATGGGCAAACAGAGGTAGTGAACCACACACTCTCAGCATTGCTGCGTACAATGATCAAGAAGAATTTGAAGGAGTGGGAAGAGTGTTTGCCGCAGTGGAGTTTGCTTACAATCGGGTAGTTCACTCTGCCACAAACATGTGCCCGTTTGAGGTGGTATACGGATTCAAACCACTTGCACCAATTGACTTGCTGCCACTTCCATTGCAAGAGAGATGTAACATGGAGGCTTCAAAGCATGCTGCATATGTGAAGAAGATTCATGAGAAGACCAGAGAAGAGATAGAAAGGAAGTCCAAGTACTATGCTGCTGAGGCAAACAAAAATCGCAAGAAGGTGACTTTTGAGCCCAGAGATCTGGTTTGGATACATTTGCGCAAAGATCGGTTCCCAGAGAAGCGCAAATCCAAGCTAATGCCTCATGGAGATGGACCATTCAAAGTCTTGGCCAAGATCAATTACAATGCTTACAAAATCGAGCTTCCTGAAGACTATGTTGTGAGTCCAACATTCAACGTTGCTGATTTCTCTCCATGCTTCGATCAAGAGGGTCAAGAGTCGAGGACGACTCCTTTTGAAGAGGGGGAGGATGATGTGGACATCCCAGGTTCACCTCGTTCATCATCTTCTCCTAATGATAAATCTCAGCCATCAAGTGAAGCTTCTACAAAGAAGATCTATTTGGATCCCATGACAAGGAGCCGTGCCAAACAAATAGCACAAGAGGTGAACGCGCTCCCAGCTTATCATAATTCAAATGACCATGAGAACTTTATACTGCCTAATCTCGTGTGCTGATTTTACTTAGGTACAATGTTAAGGACAGCCAACAACATTCAGCACATGAAGAAACAAGTTTTGGAGCCCATACAACAAGTTTGAAGAGAACAAGTTTCAACTCTGAAGAAAGCCTTGTTTTGGTGACAAGGACGACTAGTTACACCGCAAGGAAGAATATCAAGCCATCTCAACACTCTATTGTTGCATGTGTAGTTCCAGAATTCGTCCCAGAACTTGCTGAATCATGCAACGCAAATATATGAGCATCCAACATGTGTGGGAGTACAAAATGGAGAGCATATGAAGTCTACTTTCAGGGAAATCAAACGGTGCATCATTTGGAGTCCTGAGTCAAAGAATATGAGAGTTCCAATGCAAGTTGTCCAGGGCATTAATTGCTGCGCGAGGCTCCATGAGTTTGCTCCCTTGACCAGCTGGTTAGCATGAATTTGAACCTCTCTTTTGGCCTGGTTTCACACCTAAACTAGGAGGGTTGTTCCTAGTATAAATACCCCTTCCCCCACTTCAGCCACAACTCTTTGGCAATTTGATTTCAGCATAGGTTAGCTAAGTGCAACCAGAATATAGTTTGAGAGTTCACTTCCTCCTTAGCTCTTGTAATATTGCCTTGTGAGAGGGTAAACTCACTTTGTGATTTTACAATAGCAGCTGTTGAGGCGGCGACTAGTTCGTGCTTCCAACTTCGTGCGTGGTTGCGTGGATTGGAACTAAGAGTGTGGTTGGGCGAACACTTGTCGCTAGTTGTTGCATTTGCAATAGTTAGCTTCGGTCTCGTCAGGTTGCACTAGTTATCCTTTACCTGACAATGTTGTTGGTTAGGATCGAGGGTTTCCTTCGTACCCTTCAGGTGGCGTTGATTTGCAACATAGAGCAGATCCTCCGTGAAGATTGGCAACCCCGTATCACCCCCCGTACTCAGATAGCTACCCTACACGGCGCCTCCTAGATAATAAAAAAAGGGGACGCATGGCAGCACGTAAATGGTAAATAGAACACCCACGGTTTCAATAATACTTGTGTTTCTGATTGTAACGTGACAGCACTTGTTCCAAAATGACTTTGTTGTTTGTTAATGTGTGCGTCGTCACAAATTGGGTAGCAAAATTACCATGGCATGTTGGTGCCATGTTATGAAACCAAGCCAAGTTTCATGATTTTCATGCATGTTTTGGATTTACAGGAATTAAAAAACCAAGTTTCTCAATGTTTCCAGCCAAGCCACGACGTCCAGATGTTTGAATTTCATTCCCATTTCTTGCATGGGACCTAGAAATTTACCCGAGGACACACATGTGATTTTTCAACCAGCTTTGGTGCAATGGAGCATGTGCTTATATTTCAAATTTGAATTATGCACACAAAGGTGACACGTTCCCTATCAGAACCAAGTCTCTCAATGTTCTCGGCCGAGCCACGATGCTTGAGAGAAGCTCCGGTTTGAGAGAAAATTATACCAAAACTTGTTCCTATTCTGCCAATTTTTTTACCACAGCATGGTAGTACCATGACATGACACCATGCCAAGTTTCATGGTTTTTAGGCGTGTTTTGGATTTACAAGAATTTTAAAACCAAGTCTCTCAATGTTCTCGGCCGAGCCACGATGCCGAGATGTTCGAATTTCATTCCCATTTCTTGCATGGGACCTAGAAATTCACCCGAGGACACACATGTGATTTTTGAACCAACTTTGGTGCACGAGAGCATGTGCTTGTAGTTCAAATTTGAATTATGCACATTAAATGGCCAGAAACTCAATTAATTTATAAAAAAGGCCAAACGAACCCTGAATAATTCCAAAATTTAATAGGGCACTCATGTAGTTCTATATTGCCTCTATAAAGAAACTCAAGGGGGCCAGCGTATATTGTTTCGCACTCAAAGGTGACACGTTCCCTCGCAGAACCACGAGCCTTCCTAAGAGAAGCTCCGGTTTGCAAGAAGCTTATACCAAAACTTGTTCCTATTCAGCCAATTTTTTTTACCACAACATGGTAGTACCATGAAATGACACCATGCCAAGTTTCATGGTTTTCAGGCATGTTTTGGATTTACAAGAATTTTAAAACTAAGTTTCACATTGTTCTCGGCCAAGCCACGATGCCCAGATGTTTGAATTTCATTCCCATTTCTTGCATGGGACCTAGAAATTCACTCGAGGACACACATGTGATTTTTGAACCAACTTTGGTGCACGAGAGCATGTGCTTGTAGTTCAAATTTGAATTATGCACATTAAATGGCCAGAAACTCAATTAATTTATAAAAAAGGCCAAACGAACCCTGAATAATTCCAAAATTTAATAGGGCACTCATGTAGTTCTATATTGCCTCTATAAAGAAACTCAAGGGGGCCAGCGTATATTGTTTCGCACTCAAAGGTGACACGTTCCCTCGCAGAACCACGAGCCTTCCTAAGAGAAGCTCCGGTTTGCAAGAAGCTTATACCAAAACTTGTTCCTATTCAGCCAATTTTTTTTACCACAACATGGTAGTACCATGAAATGACACCATGCCAAGTTTCATGGTTTTCAGGCATGTTTTGGATTTACAAGAATTTTAAAACTAAGTTTCACATTGTTCTCGGCCAAGCCACGATGCCCAGATGTTTGAATTTCATTCCCATTTCTTGCATGGGACCTAGAAATTCACTCGAGGACACACATGTGATTTTTGAACCAACTTTGGTGCACGAGAGCATGTGCTTGTAGTTCAAATTTGAATTATGCACATTAAATGACCAGAAACTCAATTAGTTTATAAAAAAGGCCAAACGAACCGGGAATAATTCCAAAATTTAACAGGTCACTCATGTAGTTCTATGTTGCCTCTGTAAAGAAACTCAAGGGGGGCAGCATATATTGTTTCGCACTCAAAGTTGACACGTTCCCTCTTAGAACCACGACCCTTCTTGAGAGAAGCTCCGGTTTGCAAGAAGCTTATCCAAAAATTTGTTCCTATTCGGCCAATATTTTTACCACGGCATGGTAGTACCATGACATAACACAATGCCAAGTTTCATGATTTTCAGGCATGTTTTGGATTTACAAGAATTTTAAAACCAAGTTTCTCAATGTTCTCGGCCGAGCCACGATGCCCAAATGTTTAATTTCATTCCCATTTCTTGCATGGGACCTAGAAATTCACCCAAGGACACACATGCGATTTTTCAACCAACTTTGGTGCATGGGAGCATGTGCTTGTAGTTCAAATTTGAATTATGCACATTAAATGACCAAAAACTCAATTAATGTATAAAAAAGACCAAATCAACCTGGAATAATTCATAAATTTAACAGGGCACTCATGTAGTTCTATGTTGCCTCTGTAAAGAAACTTAAGGGGGGCAACATATATTGTTTCGCACTCGAAGGTGACATGTTCCCTCTCATTACCATAAGCCTTCTTGAGAGAAGCTCCGGTTTGCAAGAAGTTTATACCAAAATTTCTTCCTATTCGGCCATTTTTTTACCACGGCATGGCAGTACCATGCCATGACACCATGCCAAGTTTCATGATTTTCAGATGTGTTTTGGATTTACAGGAATTTTAAAACCAAGTTTCTCAATGTTCTCGGCCGAGCCACGATGCCCAGATGTTTGAATTTCATTCCCATTTCCTGCATGGGACCTAGAAATTCACCCGAGGACACACATGTGATTTTTCAACCAACTTTGGTGCACGGGAGCATGTGCTTGTAGTACAAATTTTAATTATGCACATTGAATGACTAGAAACTCAATTAATATATAAAAAGGCCAAACGAACCTGGAATAATTCCAAACTTTAATAGGGCACTCATGTAGTTCTATGTTGCCTCTGTAAAGAAACTCAAGGGGGGAAGCGTATATCGTTTCACACTCAAAGGTGACACCTTCCCTCTTAGAACCACGAGCCTTCATGAGAGAAGCTCCGGTTTGCAAGAAGATTATACCAAAACTTGTTCCAAATCGACCCAATTTTTTACCACAGCATGTTAGTGCCCTGACATGACACCATGCCAAGTTTCATGATTTCCAAGCGAGTTTTAGATTTACATGAATTTAGAAACCAAGTTTCTCGATGTTCTCGGCCGAGTCACGACACCTAGATGTTGGAATTTCATTCCCATTTCTTGCATGGGACCTGCAAATTCACCCAAGGACACACATGTGATTTTTTAACCAACTTTGGTGCAAGGGAGAATGTGCTTGTAGTTCAAATTTGGATTATGCACATTAAATGTCCAGAAACTTAATTAATGTATAAAAAAGGCCGAACGAACCCGGAATAATTCCAAAATTTAACGCTCATATAGTTCTATGTTGCCTCTGTAAAGAAAATCAGGGGGAGGCAACGTATATCGTTTCGCACACAAAGGTGACACGTTCCCTCTCGGAACCACGAGGCTTGTTGAGAGAATCTCCGGTTTTGCAAGAAAAACTTATACAAAAACTTGTCCCAATTGAGCCAAAAATCGTATACATATGAAAACAGGGTTTAGATTATCCCGAACATCTCGCCACCTAGACCAATGTACTCTGATTTGAATTCAACATAAAATGGATACAAATATTTGAATTGGAGATCGTATGTTACATGTAGTTCATAATGAAATATGATTACTGCCATATGCATGTTCTTTGTTATCAAGATAATATTTAAATGATTGTATAACCTGCCAACGATCGTATTCAAATAAGGAAAATTGATTCAAATTTAGTCCATATGGTAGACGACAATATATATTTTCATAGGGTGGAGTAAAATGTTCATATATGATTGAAGATCAAAATGTGGGGCTACATCCATTATAAACCGCAAGGTCACCTAATGATATATTCGAATTCAACATAACGTGGATTCAAAAATTGAAATTCGAGATCCTGGAATTTGTAATCATATAAAAAGGGACATGACTCTTTCTTTTGGTGGGAATTGATTTGTTTTTTGTTATTGTTGAGGGAAGTGCGAATCGATTTGGTACTGTACAGGGTAATCTTATTCTCCCGATTTTTTACATTTTTCTTGTAGTTTTTTAATGACATTTATAGCAATATAGTAAAAGGGGACATGACTCTCTTGTGTCTTGTATGAAGTGTTTTTTTGTACACGTTAAGTTTGTTGTGCCGAACAAGGAATCCACACCTTGTTATCCCGAAATTTTCAAGCTCGAGTATCTTTTGTCGCATCTGCTTTGAAACTCCCGCCTCTTCAACCCGCTCCGCACCTTGTTATCCCGAAATTTCGACGCGTGCGAAAACTCCCTCCTCATCCGAAATCGGTCCCACAGCCCAGACACGTGAAATCCCCCTTCTACCCCTCAGCTAGAAATACCGACTCGATGTCGCGGTGTCAAAACTGGTGGGGGTACACCGGTAACTTACCCTACATTTCGGACAAGCGCGTCCCTAAGCCATGGCTCCCCCCTACATTCCCCTTCGCCCCCCATTCGTACACCAAGGCCGCCAAAACTCATGAAACCCCATGCTCCTCGGTCGGCCTCCCGACCGCGGCCCAGCCGGAGACTCTTCCCCTAAGGCGTCGTCCACCGTAGCAGCTCGTCGTCCCTCATCCACCGCACCGGATGAGGATCCATCGTCGATCTCGTTGTCCCGCCGGATCAGCCGCCCCATCCTCCACCTCCAAGGAGTTACCCCGATGTTCACCTTGTCTATCACGCCACCTCCATACCCACAACACCGTATTGACCTGCCCCTCCGGAACCGTAGCACCCTCACCAGTTTCTCCGATGAAGCCGAGGCCAACTCGGCGCCACCATGGAGGTTCTGCACTCACCGTTGCATTTTATATTTTATTCGATCTCACGGGGCTGCCGGTGCTCGATACCGAGCAGCCATGGCGGGTCTCCATCAACGGCGCCGTCGCCGACCACTTCATCCACGACGTCTCTCCCCCATCTCGTTGCTTCCTCGGCGGCGACATCCACACCGGCACTAGCTGCAGCTGCTCCGGCTCTCGCTCACGCTGTGGCTCTATTCTTGCTGTCGATCGCGCTGCTGCACTGCTCTTGCTTTCCTTCGTGCTGCTGCTCTGCTCTGCTATTGCTGTTGGTTGCACTGCTGCTCCGCTCGTGCTCTCGTTCATGCTGTTGCTCTGCTCTTTCTCTCGCTCACGCTGCTGCTGCTGCACGACCTTCGGCAGCTACAGGAGTTGCTGCCTTCGCACTCGCTCATGGTTCTGCTGCACGACTTGCTGTCTACTAGTGCATTTCTGCTCGAGCCTCTGCTGATTTATATCACCGCTTCTCTGCGACCAGTGTTCGAACACCCTAAACATCTATTGCAATGCTCTTCTACTAGTTCAATCAGTTTCAATAGTAAATTTAGTTTCGACTGTAAAGTTTAGTTTCTTCAGTTAAGTTCAGAGTAAACAGTATTTACAGCATCTGTCAGAGCAGCCGTGGCGCGGTTGATGTGTTTTACATCTAGCAATTTTTGGTGATGTATTTTACATCATCTAGCAGATGATATTAGAGTCCCACTTCAGATTAACGTTGTGTGTCTTGTCCTGCTTCAGCCTCGCTGCCGTACACCTCACCAGAGCTGCACCAATGACGGAACTGTCCATCACAGCGAAGCAGTATCCTCGGCACTGTTTCCAGAGGCCTCAGATCTTCTTCCCCGCCCCCGACAGTCACACCAGCATCACCATCCTCCATTTCCAACCCAATGATGCTGAGGTCGACAAGGCTATGCCAAATAAGTTGTACATTCATTGCATCACTTTGTTACTCTGCATTTATGTCGATCCCTCAGGGATCCTTTGCTATGGAACTACTATGGTACTACTATTTGTGCATTTGGTTAGGAGTGGAGCAAAGCAAAACTGGAGGATTTTTTCCTTTGGTGTCTCTTTCAAAGAAAAATGGTAGGAATTTTAATATCCAGTTGGACGTCCTTTTCAAATTAATATTCATGAAGAATAGGACTAATTGCATTACTAGCATAATAAGATTCTTTTTTTCATTTTCACGTGGTTTGACTTTAATTTGACCATGTTTCTCCATTCTTGTGTTCTTCCAATTCATGTGAACCAAATACCAAGGTTCACATAAATCCTATGTTTCCAAATGCTCTGTTTTGCACGTGCATTCCTATCCCATTCCTGTGTTTTTCCTGTCCCTATGTTTATAGAATCCTCCAATTCTAAGGAGCCCTTACAGATTTACTTCATTTTTAGATAGGCGTCAAAGAAAACTCTGTGTGTTACGTCCTGCTCCTGTTGTGCCGTCATCCACCCCACCCGAGGTGCACCATCGACAGAAGCATTCACTACAGTAGAGATTCCCCATGCAAACTTTGTTTCGCTGCCTCAGATCATCTTCCCCATTGCCGGCAGCCACACCAACTGCATTACCATCATCGACTGAGAAGATGAACCTGAGGACTAGACAGTTCTGGAAGAGAGGTCGCAGTCTTTTGTGTTTGCTTACGTTATACATCGGTTATTATTACTTGCTACTTTATCGTTCAAACTTGATAGAGGCAAAGGTGTCCCGATGTTTCGATGAGATGGTGGCTATCATTTTCTGTGGGAGTCGACCTTGACGATCCGACTACGAACGTGCGAGACGTCGCGCCTTAGCAATCGCTAAACCAACTTCCGAGGGGTTATTGACCACGCCGGAGCACGATCAACCTGACCACGAGGGCCTGTTTCCTGCGAGCAAACGAAGAACAAGCAAGAAACTGAGATTGCAATCGGGATATTGCGAATATAAGATGAAAGCTTTATTGATCAAGGTGGGGTTCTGTGACGTCTTGGTCTGGTCGTTGGACACAAACGAAGTACGAGAAGTTGCAGCTATGGCGAACTTTTAATCTAAACAAAACCCAAAGTCTAAACGACGCCCTAAGGGCTGTATATATGGAGGAAGAGAGGGGAATTTCGTGGCCCTTGAGGGTGGGGTCCGAAACCAACCCTAACTCTTGTTTCCCCACACATACGGACTCTAAAAATAGCCTATACTTAAGTATTTAGAAATTACATGGGCCTGGCCCATTAATAAGGTGACGCAGAACCTAGAATAGCCTATGGACGAATATTATGAAGTGGCATCTTGTATATTTCGTCCAAGGCTTCATGCACTCCTTATGGCGGCTTCAAAGTCATGAAATCATCACTTGTAACTCCGTTCTTGATCCCCTTGCGCATGCCATCAACTCCATGCGTGTTCTTGCTCCAATGTTCATCCTTCTCCAAGCTAGGCCCTTCATTTGAAAGCAAAACAAATGTATCCAATTTAGGCAGCATCATAATCTCATGAACATTAGAATCATTACCAAGAAACGAAAGTACCTGGTAATTTAATTGGCGTGCGCAAGCTCTAGTAATTGGTCCAGTATATGTAACAGTAGGGGCTGTGGGTGTAACAATGGTATTGATGTCCTCATCATCCTCCCCTTCTTGAAATGAAGTCGTCCTCGACGGAAGCTCATCTTCCTCACCCAAATAAGGCTTCAAATCTGCAATGTTAAAAGTGGGACTAACCCCAAAATCTGCAGGTAGCTCAAGTTTATATGCATTATCATTTATTTTCTCTAAAACCTTAAAAGGACCATCAGCACGTGGCATTAGCTTTGATTTGCGCAGATTAGGAAATCTATCTTTACGCAAATGTAACCATACAAGATCTCCAGGTGCAAACACAACATGTTTTCTACCCTTATCTCCATCAAGTTTATATTTAGCATTCATACGCTCAATGTTTTCCTTAGTTAACTCATGCATTTTTAAAATCAATTCAGAACGTTCTTTAGCATCAAAATTAACCTTCTCCGAAGATGGAAGAGGCAACAAATCAATAGGTGCACGAGGTAGGAAACCATACACAATTTCAAAAGGGCACATCTTAGTAGTAGAATGCAATGAACGATTATAAGCAAATTCAATATGAGGCAAGCATTCTTCCCACATTTTCTTGTTATTCTTCAAAACAGCCCTAAGCATAGTAGACAATGTTCTATTGACTACTTCAGTTTGTCCATCAGTTTGGGGGTGCAAGTAGTACTAAAAAGCAGCTTAGTCCCCAACTTAGCCCATAAACATCTCCAAAAGTGGCTAAGAAATTTAGTATCACGATCTGAAACAATAGTATTTGGCACACCATGTAAGCGAATAATTTCACGAAAGAACAAATCAGCAACATTAACAGCATCATCGCTTTTATGACATGGTATAAAGTGTGCCATTTTCGAGAACCTATCCACGACAACAAATATGCTATCCCTCCCCTTCTTTGTTCTAGGTAAACCTAAAACAAAGTCCATAGATATATCCTCCCAAGGAACACTAGGTACAGGCAAAGGCATATATAAACCATGAGGATTGAGTCATGACTTAGCTCTTTGACATGTAGTGCAGCGAGCAATAAAACGCTCAACATCCCGTCTCATATTTGGCCAAAAGAAATGTGTAGCAAGTATATCCTCCGTCTTCTTGACGCCAAAGTGTCCCATTAATCCTCCTCCATGCGCCTCCTGCAACAACAAAAGACGAACGGAGCTAGCTGGAATGCATAGCTTGTTAGCACGAAACACAAATCCATCGTTAAGAACGAACTTGTTCCAAGTTCTCCCTTCCTTACAATTCTGCAATACATCTTTAAATTCAGCATCATTAACATATTGATCCTTGATGGTCTCCAAACCAAATATTTTAAAGTCAAGTTGTGAAAGCATAGTATAACGACGAGACAAGGCATCAGCAATAACATTTTCTTTACCCTTCTTGTGTTTAATCACATAAGGGAAAGTCTCAATGAATTCAACCCATTTAGCATGTCGACGGTTCAGTTTGGCTTGACTTTTAATGTGTTTCAAAGATTCATGATCAGAATGTATAACAAATTCCTTGGGCCATAAATAATGTTGCCATGTTTCTAAGGTCCGAACAAGAGCATATAATTCCTTTATCATAAGTAGAATAGTTCAGACTAGGCCCACTCAATTTTTCAGAAAAGTATGCAACAGGTTTGCCATCTTGTAATAACACACCTCCTAATCCAATTCCACTAGCATCACATTCAAGCTCAAAAGTCTTATTGAAATTAGGAAGTTGGAGTAAAGGAGCATGTGTCAACTTATCTTTCAATACCGTGAAGGCTTCTTCCTGTGCGGTACCCCAAACAAAAGGTACATCCTTCTTTGTAAGCTCGTTGAGAGGTGCAGCAATGGTGCTGAAATCTCTCACAAAACGCCTATAGAAACCAGCGAGGCCAAGGAAACTCCTCACTTGTGTGACCGTTTTGGGCTGCGGCCAACTCTCAATAGCTTCAATCTTGGCTTTATCAACTTCAATTCCCTGTGGAGTAACAACATAGCCAAGAAAAGATACTCGGTCGGTGCAAAAGGTGCACTTTCCAAGGTTACCAAACAAACGTGCATCACGTAGAGCAATAAAAACAGCACGTAAATGTTCCAAATGTTCCTCCAAAGATTTGCTATAAATCAATATGTCATCAAAGTAAACTACCACAAATCAGTCCAATGAAAGCACGTGGGTCTCATATCGAGGCAGCAACGAATAATATCTGTCTACTATCTGGTTCATCTACAGTATTCTATGTGGTTCATGTTGGGTGAGCAACAAACAGTAGATGATCCATTGTCTATCTTTTTAAACTGAAGCTATAATCTACCTGCTATCATTAGTTTTGGATCTATCCACTTGTTTGCTACAATTAGTCTTGATTTCTGCATGCACCCCTTAGGCCTTACGAAATCTAACTAATTTTGTATTATGCATGTCAGTTATTGTACACAATCGTACTGAACATGTAGAGAAAAAGAGAAGACCGTTGTGTGGGAATATAATGTCATGCAGACGCCGCTCCATGGTGGGCGAAGTGGGCCCCCTCCCACCATTCCAGATAGTATTCCATAGGAAGATAACTGTTCAGATGGGGATTCAGAGGGAGCCGACCACTCCTATTTACCAACTAAGGTGTTTGCTCTAACCTGGAATGATGATGTTGGTCATGTCATGCATATGGCGCCTCGCATTGCTTACATTATACATCTTATATGTCATCAGCTTAGTTTAGATTTGCTTTGTGTGAATGCCACCTGTTTGGTTTCTATATCATACTCCCACCGTTCCTAAATATTTGTCTTTTTAGAGATTTCAACAAGTGACTACATATAGAGCAAAATGAGTGAATCTACACTCTAAAATATGTCTATATACATCCGTATGTGGTAGTCCATTTGAAATCTTTAAAAAGACAAATATTTAGGAATGGAGGGAGTATATGGGAATTATGCAATGCCATCTTCTTTAGCGAGGCATCATATACGTGAATCATGCAATGCCATCCTGTTTAGCCAGTCATCATATATGTGTATTGTATCGTGCCATATTTTTTTAATAATGTATTCCATTTGTCAACAATGTTTATACATTCATCTACTCTTCCTTTGCATCAGCCATTTGAGTCGATCATGGGAAAATCTGGAGTGAAAACAAGGTCTTCTGAGCAGTCAGTGCACCTGGCGATGCAGATTTCTTGTTGGTTAAAGATAGCTCCTCAGAGGAGGATTCAGAGACAGATGACCAGTCATACCCCCCCAAGGTGCATGCTCTAACTTGGCCAGGTGATTTTGCTCATATCATGCATATGGTGTCTTGCATTGACATGCCATCTGCTTAGATTAGACATGCTTTGTGTGAATGCCTCCTATTTGCTATCTATATCAGATATGTGAATTATGCAATGCCATGTTTTTCATCCAGTTATCATATATGTGAATTATGCACCGCCATGTAGCCAGGCATCATATATGTGAATTATCTCATGCCATGTTTTTTTCATTACGTATTCCATTTGTCGACAATATGTGTATATTGAATTACACTTCATGTGTATCAGCCATTTGAGCCGGTTATGGAAAAATCAGGAGTAAAAACAAGGTCTTCAGAGCAGGAATTGGTACCTGTTGAAGCATATATCTCGATGGTTACAGGGAGCTCCTCGGAGGAGGATTCAGAGACAGATGACCAGTCCTATATCCCACTTGAGGCATATGCTCTAAGTTGCAATGTTTATATTTCTCATATAACGCATATGGTGTCTTGCATTGCTTAGTTCAGACACCATATGCACAATATTGAATTCCATCTGCTTAGTTTGGAGATCATACATGCGAGTGCCGGCTGCTTAGTATATGAATCAATTATGTCAAATATATCATGCCATCCTGTATACTTAGACAACATTTATGTGAATTATTTCATCCCAACCTATTATGGAAAGACATCATAGAGTGTTGTCATGTCATCTTGTTTAGATACTCATCATATGTTGAATTGTGCCATTATATCATGTTAAGTTATCCATCATATATCTGAAACTATGTCATGCTATCCTTTTTAGTTAGGCATCATATATGTGAAATTGTGTCATGCTGTCCTGTTTGGTTAGACAACATATATGTGAATTACCACATCTATCTATCATACAATGTCTGTACGTTCAATTTCATTTCTTGTTCATCAGCCATTTGAATTGGAGGGGGTGATGGCAGTATCTAAGGGAGCAAAAACCTGTTCTTCACAAAAGACAGTGCTACCCGTCGATGCAGATAGAACCATGGTTGTACTGGCCCACAAACTAGCCCCACCAGACATAATCGAGACTCTTCCAGATTGCACACTTACACCATTGGGCAGAGAACCAGCTACAGCCCATCTAACCCCAACCCCAGCGGATAGTTAACCACTTTTAGTTTACAAAGCAACATGTCCACCATAGAGTACCCCCACACGAGTAGTTTGTAAAGCAACTGCAGTGCCCAAAGCAGGAAGACTACCACAACGAACCCAAACTTCATGTTTAAAGCAGAAGAGCAACTGTTCTCAGGTCAGATTCCGTAGCTATGGTCCATACTCCTTTGCTGTTGCATCAGTGTATTTACTCATACCAACTACTTTCGAATTTGAAGGATCCAATTAAAACTCCAATGGTGCAAGAGGTATATTTTAAACCTATTTCTTTAACTGGATTGCTGTTCTAACTACTTGCTCTATGTTGATTTCAGTTTCAGTTGTATAAACAATTATGTTCTCATGTGATGCGCATTACAAGTGTTGCCAATGCATGTGTAGTTTCTCACATTTATATTCTGTCTATGCTGTTGTGTATTAAAAATATATGAGTTGAACTATGTGTCTATCTTGATTTGGCAACATAAACTAGGATGATATGGACAATACAGTGACCATAGTACGTAGATATATGTTTGTTTCATGTTGTTATCCTGTCCACCTTACTACTGAACCGGTTTACCAAAATGAGTTTGGTATACTACATGCTAAACCTGTGATGTGTCTACTTGTTTCTCTTGTAGTATGCGAACAGAATATTGGAGAAGAGCACCCCACTATGCAATGGTAAACAAAGTAATGTAGATCAGGTTCAAGATAGTGAGACAACCATGTTGGTCTCCAAGAAAGGTGATAAAACCGATCTTGTAGATAGTGAGGATACCCCACAGTCCTGCGTTGTGTAGTGTTCGAGTTACTGGCCAGTACCACTGGCACAAGCTTTTCGACCTCGCTGCCTGAATCACTTCGGCTTCTTCAGTCTCAGCTACAAGTTGAAAGGCATCAGTCAGCTGTGCTGCGGCAAGAAGCTGAAGGACTGAGGAAGTCCCTACAGAATTCAGATGCATACTTTCTTGTGCAACAGCAAGTGCTGGAGGATTTAAGCGCCAAACAAGAGAAAGTTAATAAGCTTGCTAAGCATCTTGAAAGCATTATGGGTACCCAGGATATTGTTTCTTGAGCTCTTCTGAAGTGGTTTCAGTTCTGGACTTGTTTTGTTGCGGCGTTTATTTGCACTGGTCGCCAACTTTCACAACCAGTGTATGTGATATGCTGCTTTGTTCCCTATACTTGCACTGGTAGTGAACTTTGATGCCTAGTGGATGTAATATGTGTAATAAGCGTGATAGCCTAGCGTAAGTTGCTTGCTTATTTATTTCCTTGTTGTCTTGTTTATTTGTTTGCTTGTAGTCAGTGTGGGTTTTTTCTGCGGTTTGCTAGTGGCCGCAATAACCTATTTTTTAAAACTAGGCCACAATAACCATGGGCTTCCTATGGGCCATAGAAACAATGGGCCTTCTAAGGGCCGTAGAAACAATGGGCCTTCTACGGGCCATAGCATCAATGGGCCTTCTATGGGTCGTATGATCGATCGACGCCAACAACGGGCCGCATTATGGGCCTTGAACGGGCTATAGTTGGAAACGTCCGTTCATGGGCCGACCATAATGGGCCGTATTTGATGATGCTATGGAAATAGCCTAACGGATTAATGGGCCACAAATTGGCCGACTATAACCACGGGCTGAATTTGTCCCACAATCAGAAAAGGCCAGTAACAGGCCGTAAGTAACCGAATGATCTAAATGATCCCAAGAATAAATGGGCCCTGAGAAGGCCAAAAGATAACATGGGCTTGAAAGGGCCCAATGGACTAATAGGACGTTAATGGGTATAAAGCGATATAGTGTTCATTACGGGTCAGTTTCACCCCGGGCCTTTAATGGGCCAAGAGTTACAAAGTGCCTCATATGGGTCGAAAGACGTCATGGGCAATACATGGGCCGGAATTTACAATGTGCTAGAATCATATTGGACGGCCTAGATGTAGCTACTGGGCTTATTTCCGATTGGCCATAACGGGCCATGAGTTAGCGGGCCGTAAATGCTATATACGAATAGGCCGTTAACAAGCTTTCCGTGGGCCGGCCCGTTACCTTTTGACCAAGTCAAACGGGCCGACCTTTTCACTGGAATGGGTCTCTATTGGGCCGTGCGACGTGTCGACGTATCATAGGCGCCTCCTATCCAACGAATGGATGACATTTGTCCCAACGGTGAGCCAACACGTGTTTCCTCCGGCCAATGAGAATTTTACAGGTGGAAAATCCTCATTGTCCGGGATGTTAGCAGGTTATCAGATCGAAAACTAGACCCGATAGCTTAACGGCGACCCGTTACGGTGGATGCCACATGCCGGTCACCCGTGAAGAAAGCACTTCCATGACGCGGCATTTATCGTCATGGAAGTGGACACTTCTGTGATGATAATTTTGGTAATGTCATGGAACACTTCTATGACAGCACAGGTATCACTATCTTGATTCTGTCATAAAATCATAATGCATGTACATGCATGACAGAAAACGTGACCTAGTGTGACAAACACGTATATCACGGAAGTGTAATTTTTTAGTGATCACTTTTTCCCACCAAATTAGGACGTAGTCTTGAATGTCATGGCGATCTTCTTTTCCTCGTCATAGTTGTGAAGACGGAATATCTTGTGATGAGGACATCAATACCATTGTTACACCCATAGCCCCTACCGTTACATATACTGGACCAATTACTAGAGCTCGCGCACGCCAATTAAATTACCAAGGTACTTTCGTGTTTCTGGTTAATTGATTCTAATGTTCATGAGATTTATGATGCTGCCTAAATTGGATACATTTGTTTTGCTTTCAAATGAAGGGCCTAGCTTGGAGAAGGATGAACATTGGAGCAAGAACACGCATGAAGTTGATGGCATGCGCAAGGGGATCAAGAACGGAGTTACAAGTGATGATTTCAGGACTTTGAAGCCGCCATAAGGAGTGCATGAAGCCATGGACGAAATATACAAGATGCCACTTCATAATATTCGTCCATAGGCTATTCTAGGTGCTGCGTCACCTTATTAATGGGCCAGGCCCATGTAATTTCGAAATACTTAAGTATAGGCTATTTTTAGAGTCCGTATGTGTGGGGAAACAAGAGTTAGGGTTGGTTTCGGACCCCACCCTCAAGGGCCACGAAATTCCCCTCTCTTCCTCCATATATACAGCCCTTAGGGCGTCGTTTAGACTTTGGGTTTTGTTTAGATTAAAAGTTCGCCATAGCTGCAACTTCGCGTACTTCGTTTGTGTCCAACGACCAGACCAAGACGTCACAGAACCGCACCTTGATCAATAAAGCTTTCATCTTATATTCGCAATATCCCGATTGCAATCTCAGTTTCTTGTTTGTTCTTCGTTTGCTCGCAGGAAACAGACCCTCGTGGTCAGGTTGATCGTGCTCCGGCGTGGTCAATAACCCTCGGAAGTTGGTTTAGCGATTGCTAAGGCGCGACGTCTTGCACGTTCGTAGTCGGATCGTCAAGGTCGACTCCCACAGAAAACGATAGCCACCATCTCATCGAAACATCGGGACACCTTAGCCTCTATCAAGTGGTATCAGATTTCCAGGTTGCTCGGTGAGATTTTACAGTTTTTCGTCGATTAGATCGAGTCTGTTCTTCATACCTACAGTCCATGAAAAAGCGAGAAAAAAAATTAGGGTTAGTTCATCATATCCGAACCAATCTGAGCCTTTGCATAATCTTTTTAGGGTTTTTGCTTTGTTGAATTTGCGGTTGCATCGTCGTGTCAAGTTGCTGGTCTTAGAGTCTAGTCTTTTAGAGTTTCGAGTTCTGGTCATAAGTTGTCACGCCACCGCCGCACCATCATCATCGCCCATCTACCACTTTTGCTTATCCGCCACCGCTCTGAATCCATATCCATATACCACCACCAATCCGTATCCATATACCACCACCAATCTCTATCCATATACCGCCACCGCTACCATATACCACCACCGCTGCCATATACCACAACCATATATCCACCACCAATCTGAGTTCTTCTCATATTAGGTTTGTTCTTGAGATCAATCTAAATTCCGATTCGTGTTTCCTTGCCTGCGTAGGTCTCGGAAAAAAAAAGAGTCTGGAGACCCCCGGGCAGTTTTTGGGCCAAAATTTTCACGGGCAAAATTTTTTTCCCTATCCTATTTTTAGGCTTTTCTGAGTCTTTTGAGCCACGTGCCATCATAGTGATTTTTTGTCGCACTTTTTCGTCGTCGCTGCCCTGATTTCCGAAAAAAAAGTGAAAAAAAAATTCCGTGCCCATCCTATCAGTTTGACGAGGGAAGAGTTTTGAGACACTCGCCATTATAGTGATTTTTCGCAAAAAAAAGAGGAGCGCAAAAAAAAGGAGCGCAAAAAAAAGAGCGAAAAAAAAGAGTTCCAGAGTGTGCTTTTCCCTTATTTACGTGCAGCGCCGTGATTTTGTTAGTGTTCTAGGCTCGCGTCTCTAGCACGGTCTAGCCTTGGACCAGCACAGTACCATCGTTGAGCGTTTATTCAACTTTGCATCTCTGAATTGATTATTGCTGACCCTTTTTGCTACCATACTATAAGCCTTCCCAGCTCCACATACATCTACGTCGTGCGTTTGACTCTCCCTGGCAATCGCTCTATCCAAGCTTTTGAGAGTTTTGACTACAACGGTTGCCGATCACCGCCTGCTGCTGGGTAAGAACTGGTAAGAATTTGAGATTTGCTTGACGGATTTGTGACACCCGCCACCACCACCACTTGTTAGTAGTCTGTAGGATCATATTCTTGTGTGTTTCTATTGCTGCTAACCATGCCAGGATCACAAGCCGACGAGACTGACTGGGAGAACTTGATGAACAAGGAGCTTCATGATAGGTTTCAGCAAATGATGAGTGGACAGGTGCACGATGTGATAAACAGATTTGAAGAGGCCATGGAGAAGATAGATGGCATGGAGAAGACGTTTGAAACAAAGCTCGATAACAAGTTTGCTGAATTGCTTTCGCGTTTTCCACCACCACCACCGGCTGCTCCTGCCGCACCTCTGCAACAACAGCAACAACATCGACTACCTCCACGTCGGGAAACAGCCCTCCGCCGAGAGAGCCATGTCCCTCTTCAGTCGGGCCAAACTGCTGGTGCTGCTGTTGATACTTCTGTGGCTCCTACTGCTGATGTGGAGGATGATGATTATGTGGGAGATTATGAGGATGAGGTTGATCAAAATCAGAACTACGTGCCACCACCAGCACAGCAACCATCAGGTCGTCCACATGCAAATAATGGCAATGGTAGGGCTCACCCTCAGGTACGAGATCATGACCATCTCCCTAAACTAAAATTGAATATTCCACCATTTGAGGGTAGATATGTTCCTGATATATATCTTACTTGGGAGTTAGAAACTGAACAACGATTTACATGTTTACAATATCCCGAGGAGAGACGTGTTCTTGCTGCTGTTTGTGCATTCACTAGTTTTGCATGTGTTTGGTGGTCTGAGCATTGTAGATTATATCCCATTCCTGCTACTTGGGCTGCTTTGAAAACTGCTATGCGTACTCGTTGGGTTCCACCATATTATCAACGTGAATTACTTCAAAAATTGCAACGCTTAAGACAGGGAAAAAATTCTGTAGAAGAATATTATCAGGAATTACAAACTGGCATGATTAGATGTGGTATTGTTGAGGAGAATGAAGCTATGCTTGCACGTTTTATGGGTGGATTAAATAGAGAGATTCAGACGATTCTAGAGTATAAGGAGTATACTAATATCACTCGTTTATTCCATCTTGCTTGTAAAGCTGAACGTGAAGTGCAGGATCGACAGGCATTGGCGCGGACTAACTTTTCTGCAGGTCGACCTTCTTCATGGACACCACGTGCATCATCTACTTCCACACGTTCTGCTTCACCGGCGCCTCCGTCGGCTGCCACCTCCAACCGTGATACAATAAAGCAGGCACAATCACCACTATCTGCCAAGAGCACACCTTCTGGGCCTGCAAAGAGCTCTTCTTCATCCATGGCATCAACAGGGCAAACACATGATATTATTTGTCGACGTTGCAAGGGTGGAGGTCATTATGCGAGAGAATGCCCATCTAAGCGTGTGATGATTGTTACTGAGGATGGTGGGTATGAGTCCGCTAGTGACTATGATGAGGAGACTTTGGCTCTTATTACACGTGAAGAACACGGTGGAGACGATTCTGATCATGAGACTCAATACATGGCTCCTGAAGATGCTGACAGGTATGAATGTTTAGTTGCTCAACGTGTTTTGAGTGTGCAGGTTACACAAGCTGAGCAAAATCAGAGGCATAATTTGTTCCATACAAAGGGAGTTGTGAAGGAACGTTCTGTTCGCGTGATCATAGATGGAGGGAGCTGCAATAACTTGGCTAGCATGGAGATGGTGGAGAAGCTATCTCTCACCACAAGACCACATCCACATCCTTACTACATCCAATGGTTCAACAACAGCGGCAAGGTTAAGGTAACACGTACTGTTCGTGTGCATTTTAGTATCTCTACATATGCTGATTATGTTGATTGTGATGTGGTACCTATGCAAGCATGTTCCTTATTACTTGGTAGACCATGGCAATTTGATAAAAAATTCTGTACACCATGGTAGAAACAATCAGTATACTCTTGTTCATAATGATAAAAATATTACTTTGCTTCCTATGACTCCTGATTCCATTTTGAAAGATGATATTAATAGAGCTAATCAAGCAAAACAGGAGACAAATAAGAGTGAAAATCAGATTGTGGCAAAAGAATTTGAGCACCAAATGAAGCCTAATAATAAACCATCTACAATTGTTTCTGAAATTAAATTGAAAAGTGCATGTTTACCTGCCACCAAATCTGATATTGAAGAGCTAGATTTTAGCAAATCTATTTGCTATGCTTTTGTGTGCAAAGAGGCATTATTTTCATTCGAGGACGTGCCTTCCTCTTTGCCCCCTGCTGTCACTAACATTTTGCAGGAGTTTGCTGACGTCTTTCCACAAGATGTGCCACTGGGATTACCACCTATTCGAGGGATTGAGCATCAAATTGACTTAATTCCTGGTGCTTCGCTACCCAACCGTGCACTATACCGTACCAATCCAGAGGAGACGAAGGAGATTATGCGTCAAGTACAAGAACTGCTCGACAAAGGTTATATGCGCGGATCCCTTAGTCCTTGTGCTGTTCCTATCATTTTAGTGCCGAAAAAGGATGGTACGTCGCGTATGTGCGTTGATTGTAGAGGCATTAATAATATTACTATTCGTTATCGTCATCCTATTCCTAGGCTAGATGATATGCTTGATGAATTGAGTGGCTCTATAATATTCTCCAAAGTTGATTTGCGTAGTGGATACCATCAAATTCGTATGAAATTGGGTGATGAATGGAAAACAGCATTTAAAACTAAGTTTGGATTATATGAGTGGTTAGTCATGCCTTTTGGGTTAACTAATGCACCTAGTACTTTCATGAGGTTAATGAACGAAGTTTTACGTGCTTTCATTGGACGATTTGTGGTAGTTTACTTTGATGACATATTGATTTATAGCAAATCTTTGGAGGAACATTTGGAACATTTACGTGTTGTTTTTATAGCTCTACGTGATGCACGTTTGTTTGGAAACCTTGGAAAGTGCACCTTTTGCACCGACCGAGTATCTTTTCTTGGCTATGTTGTTACTCCACAGGGAATTGAAGTTGATAAAGCCAAGATTGAATCTATTGAGAGTTGGCCGCAGCCCAAAACGGTCACACAAGTGAGGAGTTTCCTTGGCCTCGCTGGTTTCTATAGGCGTTTTGTGAGAGATTTCAGCACCATTGCTGCACCTCTCAACGAGCTTACAAAGAAGGATGTGCCTTTTGTTTGGGGTACCGCACAGGAAGAAGCCTTCACGGTATTGAAAGATAAGTTGACACATGCTCCTTTACTCCAACTTCCTAATTTCAATAAGACTTTTGAGCTTGAATGTGATGCTAGTGGAATTGGATTAGGAGGTGTGTTATTACAAGATGGAAAACCTGTTGCATACTTTTCTGAAAAATTGAGTGGGCCTAGTCTGAACTATTCTACTTATGATAAAGAATTATATGCTCTTGTTCGGACCTTAGAAACATGGCAACATTATTTATGGCCCAAGGAATTTGTTATACATTCTGATCATGAATCTTTGAAACACATTAAAAGTCAAGCAAAACTGAACCGTAGACATGCTAAATGGGTTGAATTCATTGAGACCTTTCCCTTATGTCATTAAACACAAGAAGGGTAAAGAAAATGTTATTGCTGATGCCTTGTCTCGTCGTTATACTATGCTTTCACAACTTGACTTTAAAATATTTGGTTTGGAGACCATCAAGGATCAATATGTTAATGATGCTGAATTTAAAGATGTATTGCAGAATTGTAAGGAAGGGAGAACTTGGAACAAGTTCGTTCTTAACGATGGATTTGTGTTTCGTGCTAACAAGCTATGCATTCCAGCTAGCTCCGTTCGTCTTTTGTTGTTGCAGGAGGCGCATGGAGGAGGATTAATGGGACACTTTGGCGTCAAGAAACGGAGGATATACTTGCTACACATTTCTTTTGGCCAAAGATGAGACGGGATGTTGAGCGTTGCTCGCTGCACTACATGTCAAAGAGCTAAGTCACGACTCAATCCTCATGGTTTATATATGCCTTTGCCTGTACCTAGTGTTCCTTGGGAGGATATATCTATGGACTTTGTTTTAGGTTTACCTCGAACAAAGAAGGGGAGGGATAGCATATTTGTTGTCGTGGATAGGTTCTCGAAAATGGCACACTTTATACCATGTCATAAAAGCGATGATGCTGTTAATGTGCTGATTTGTTCTTTCGTGAAATTATTCGCTTACATGGTGTGCCAAATACTATTGTTTCAGATCGTGATACTAAATTTCTTAGCCACTTTTGGAGATGTTTATGGGCTAAGTTGGGGACTAAACTGCTTTTTAGTACTACTTGTCACCCCCAAACTGATGGACAAACTGAAGTAGTCAATAGAACATTGTCTACTATGCTTAGGGCTGTTTTGAAGAATAACAAGAAAATGTGGGAAGAATGCTTGCCTCATATTGAATTTGCTTATAATCGTTCATTGCATTCTACTACTAAGATGTGCCCTTTTGAAATTGTGTATGGTTTCCTACCTCGTGCACCTATTGATTTGTTGCCTCTTCCATCTTCAGAGAAGGTTAATTTTGATGCTAAAGAACGTTCTGAATTGATTTTAAAAATGCATGAGTTAACTAAGGAAAACATTGAGCGTATGAATGCTAAATATAAACTTGCTGGAGATAAGGGTAGAAAACATGTTGTGTTTGCGCCTGGAGATCTTGTTTGGTTACATTTGCGTAAAGATAGATTTCCTAATCTGCGCAAATCAAAGCTAATGCCACGTGCTGATGGTCCTTTTAAGGTGTTAGAGAAAATAAATGATAATGCATATAAACTTGAGCTACCTGTAGATTTTGGGGTTAGTCCCACTTTTAACATTGCAGATTTGAAGCCTTATTTGGGTGAGGAAGATGCGCTTCCGTCGAGGACGACTTCATTTCAAGAAGGGGAGGATGATGAGGACATCAATACCATTGTTACACCCACAGCCCCTACTGTTACATATACTGGACCAATTACTAGAGCTCGCGCACGCCAATTAAATTACCAGGTACTTTCGTTTCTTGGTAATGATTCTAATGTTCATGAGATTATGATGCTGCCTAAATTGGATACATTTGTTTTGCTTACAAATGAAGGGCCTAGCTTGGAGAAGGATGAACATTGGAGCAAGAACACGCATGGAGTTGATGGCATGCGCAAGGGGATCAAGAACGGAGTTACAAGTGATGATTTCAGGACTTTGAAGCCGCCATAAGGAGTGCATGAAGCCTTGGACGAAATATACAAGATGCCACTTCATAATATTCGTCCATAGGCTATTCTAGGTGCTGCGTCACCTTATTAATGGGCCAGGCCCATGTAATTTCGAAATACTTAAGTATAGGCTATTTTTAGAGTCCGTATGTGTGGGGAAACAAGAGTTAGGGTTGGTTTCGGACCCCACCCTCAAGGGCCACGAAATTCCCCCCTCTTCCTCCATATATACAGCCCTTAGGGCGTCGTTTAGACTTTGGGTTTTGTTTAGATTAAAAGTTCGCCATAGCTGCAACTTCGCGTACTTCGTTTGTGTCCAACGACCAGACCAAGACGTCACAGAACCCCACCTTGATCAATAAAGCTTTCATCTTATATTCGCAATATCCCGATTGCAATCTCAGTTTCTTGCTTGTTCTTCGTTTGCTCGCAGGAAACAGACCCTCGTGGTCAGGTTGATCGTGCTCCGGCGTGGTCAATAACCCTCGGAAGTTGGTTTAGCGATTGCTAAGGCGCGACGTCTCGCACGTTCGTAGTCGGATCGTCAAGGTCGACTCCCACAGAAAACGATAGCCACCATCTCATCGAAACATCGGGACACCTTAGCCTCTATCACAATCAGACTATATTGCTTTAACACTTTCACTTAGCCATAGGAGTTTGACGGTGGGGCTACTATATAGCCCCTGGTACTTCTGCGCTCATCCGAATACGGGGCGCGTATGTACATGACCGGGAAACGGCCCTTCGTTAATGCGGAGGAATCCCGAAGATTTCGGTGAGTCATCGAGTGGTTGACCAGTTTCACGCTATATCATGACAGTCAGTTTTCGGCTTTCTCTACTGAGGTGCTCATCCGGATGAACCAGGACACAGTTGCAGTAGTTCTCCCAGTGCTATCTTAGCTGATATAGCGGAACGTAAGGTACCAAAACATGGGAGCCGGGCAGACCCAACATTTGACCAAAGACATGATTCGGAGCTGATGCATATAAGGCCAAACTCGCGACGCTGAACGCTCCCTAAGGTATTCGGTCTTTATAACATATGCCGGGCTGAACAATGCCCTTAATAATAAACCCCTGGTGTCCAGGTACATGCAATATCCTGACGTGGTCACATGCCAATCGTCAGCATCCTTCTCGGTTGTATTGAGTATCCGGAGGATGTGAACAACAAGAGACAGTAAAAAAGGTTTACGCAGGGTCTTAATCTAAAAAGAAACTTTTGAGCGGGTCCCTGATGCACGTCTGCGCCTATGTCTCTGTTGTGACGTGTCCTGGACGGGTGTAGCACGATTGTCATCTGTAAAAGAGAAGAACTTAGGTGAAATTTGCCGTGCCAGAAAATTGGTTATTATCAATAAACCATTAAAATTCAAGATAAGTCAAGTTGAGCCGAACTAGCCCTGATTACACGCGGGAAGCCCCTGGTACCGTCTAGGAGGGCTTGATCATCAAACCAATCTCATGTAACCGTGTCTGTGGTCTTGACGACCTGTCATTTTTTCTGGTTGGTGAGGCTGTCTAGTGCTCAGCGGCTAAAGCTGCCGCACATTCTTCCGCGTGTAGAGCACGCTCAATATTTTCGCTAACTGTGATGGTGCCATGTGGACCGGGCATCTTAAGCTTGAGAGAAGCGTAATGCGGGATTGCATTAAAACAAGCGAAATCCGCTCTTCCGAGTAGTGCCTGATAGCCACTTCGGAATGGAGCGATGTAAAAAGTTAACCTTTCGCTTCGGAAGTTGTTGGAAGAACCGAATACAACCTCTAGTAATAGAGAGCCCGTGCAGCGGGCCTCTAGGCCTGGTATTACTCCCTTAAAGGTAGTAGTACGGTGGCTTATTTTTGCCGGGTCTATCCCCATTTTGACTGTGTCCTGATATATCGGATTTAGACCACTGCCGCCGTCCATGAGGACTCGTGTGAGATGGTATCCATTTATTATTGGGTCTAACACCAAGGCAGCCAATCCTTTGTGCCGGATGCTTGTCGTGTGATCCCCGCGATCAAAAGTGATCGGGCAGGCCAACCAGGGGTTGAACCTAGGGGTGACGGGCTCTATGGCGCGTGTGTCTCGGAGTGCATGTTTGCTTCTCCTCTTTGTCACATGGATCATGTTGACTGTTTTAACCTCTGGTGGGAATTTTTTTCTGTCCTCCAGTGCTTTGCTGGTGAGGCTCGTCCTCGTCTTCGCTTGGTGTCTCCCCCCCCCTTGTGTTCGGCGTTTAGCTTACTTGCCTGCTTGAAGACCCAACATTCTCTGTGGGTGTGATTTGCAGGTTTATCGGGGATGCCATGAATCTGACATAGTTTGTCAAGAATCTTGTTTAGGCCACATGGTCCGTCTCTGCTGCCTTTGAAAGGCTTTTTCCGCTGGCCTGGCCGAGAGCCCCTGAATCCGGCGTTTACCACCGTATTATCTGGGCTATCTTCTTTATTTCGATACTTGTTTTTATTGTGTCATGGTTTTCCATTGCCATCCCTAACTTCGGATGTGCTTGGGTCGCTGGTGCTACTGCGGTCTAACCAGCTGTCTTCGCCCGCGGAAAAGCGGGTCATGAGGCTTGTTAGGGCTGCCATTGTTCTCGGTTTTTCTTGGCCGAGGTGTCTGGCGAGCCATTCGTCTCGGACGCTGTGTTTGAAAGCTGCTAAGGCTTCGGCATCTGGACAGTCGACGATTTGGTTCTTCTTCGTGAGAAACCTGTTCCAAAGCTTTCGGGCAGACTCTCCGGTCTGTTGAATTATATGACTTAAATCGTCTGCATCCGGAGGTCGGACGTACGTCCCTTGAAAATTAGCCTGAAAAGCGTCCTCGAGCTCCTCCCAACTTCCAATTGAGTTTTCAGGGAGGCTTTTCAGCCAGTGCCGAGCTGGTCCTTTAAGCTTGAGGGGCAAGTATTTAATGGCATGGAGATCGTCTCCGCGAGCCATATGGATATGGGGGATAAAGTCCTCAATGTAGACCCCAGGGTCTGAGGTCCCGTCGTACGCCTCTATGTTCATTGGTTTGAATCCTTCTGGGAATTCGTGGTCCAGCACCTCATCGGTGAAACATAGGGGGTGTGCGGCACCCCTGTACTTGGATGTACCGTGGCATTTGGGCGGTTGTGGTATTTGGTTTTGATTTTGTGCCGGAGCATGCTTCCTAGGTCCATAAATGGATCTGGTCGTACTAGATTTTTGGCGCAAGTCCTCACGTACATCGTGTGTTGACTTATGTGCGTATTTGTTATCCGCTCTATCGTGGTCACAAGGTGGTGGGATCCGGCCGGTTGGCCATTTCATTTATTGGCTGTGTGGGCTCTAAGGCCTCGTCGTCGAATTCAGGCAACAGCTTGCGCTTTGGATAGCTCTTTGTGTGGTAATTTCCACCATACTTTGCTTCATTGTCGAGCACTTTGTTCCACTTGCTGTTGAGTGTATTTTGTGCGGCCTTAAGCCTTTGCTTTTGCTTCTTCAGACTCCTCGCTGTGGCAATAAGCCTTCGGCAGAGGTTCTCCTGCTCCAGGCGCATTTCCGGGATGATGTGTGCATCTTCGTCCGGACTGTTTTCCTCCCCAGAGGGGGTTTGACGAGGTTTATACTCGGCGTCGCCGTGTTCGGACATCGGATCCGTACTATGTTCGCCGCTTGCAGCTTCATCGTGCTCTGTCGCCGGGGCAATGTGGTCGTCGTTTCCTCTGGAGTCGACTGGAGTGTTATTTTCTCTTGCGCTGTTATCGCTGTTTTTTGCTATGGCGGGACTTAGAGCGGCGCCGCTGACGTCGGCGCTTGGGTTGCTTCTTGGAGGGGCCATCCTCCGCTGTCTCTTTGCCATTGCCTTTTTGGGTGTATCCACCATGTAAATGTCATGTGATGAAGTGGCTGTCCGGCGCCCTGTGGGCGCTGGTTGCTGTTCGTCTCCTGCATCTTCGTCCATGCCGTCGATGTCTTCGGAGTCGAAGTTGAGCATGTCGGTTAAGTCGTCGATAGTAGCTACTAAGTGGGTGGTGGGCGGGCAGCAAATTTCTTCATCGTTCGTATCCCATTCTAGCCAGACATAGTTCGGCCAAGGTTCTCCTGACAAGGAGAGAGACTTTAATGAATTTAGCACATCGCCGAAAGGTGAGTGCTGAAAGATATCTGCGGAGGTGAACTCCATGATCGGCACCCAGTCGGATTCGATGGGCACAGATGCAGGCGGTTGGGAGTCCGTGGCCGGAGACGAATCCAGTGGTTTGGTGACACGGCTCTCGTAAGGGGTGAAGTCAGTATCCGGCTCCATCACTACTAAGAGTGCGGCCTCCATGGCGGGGTCTATCCCTCCGTCCTTGGATGGCGCAATTTTCTCTGGATTGAAGGTCGGAGTAGTTGCAGATGCGATCTCCCGAACACTGTCCGACGGCAGAGTTACGGCGTGCTCGTCATGACTGTGCGGCGCACCTGACATGGGCCCGAATCCGTCGAAGATCAAGTCTCCGTGGATGTCAGCAGTGTACTTTAAGTTTCTGAATCTGACCTGATGGCCAGGGGCATAGCTCTCGATCTTCTCCAGATGGCCAAGCGAATTGGCCTGCAGTGCGAAGCTGCCGAATACAAAGATCTGTTCGGGGAGGAAAACCTCACCCTGGACCACATCGCTACCGATGATCGAAGGAGCCATCAAGCCTTATGGTGATGACACAGTGGAACTCTCAATGAAAGCACCAATGTCGGTGTCAAAACCGGCGGATCTCGGGTAGGTGTCCCGAACTGTAAGTCAAGTGATCGCCGACAAGCAAGCCACCCATCGTGGAGATCATAATGAGAGAGCGAGCCACCAAAACGAGAGTGAGCGCCACGAGCCCAAATCAAACACCTCCATGATGAGCGACAAGAAGAACCTAGTCCTATTTGCCACCAAAAGTGAGATAAGAGGAGTGTGTGAGAACCCATATAATGTCCTACACTACGTCCTTGTGTGCAAGGACTATGCACCACAAACTAACACTTCTCACAGTCTTCCTCTAGTGTTGTCTTCTCTTTTGCAGGAATTTCACGATGTTTTCCCCGACGAGCTACCTCCGGGACTACCTCCACTACGAGGCATTGAGCACCGCATCGACCTCATCCCTGGAGCACCGCTTCTGAACAAAGCTCCCTACCGCGTCAACCCCGAAGAAACCAAAGAAATACAAAGGCAAGTAAATCATCTCATAGACCATGGACATGTGCGTGAAAGTTTGAGCCCTTGTGCCGTCCCGGTCATTCTTGTGCCAAAACATGACGGTATCTTTCGCATGTGCTCCGACTGTAGACCTATCAATGCTATCACCGTTCGCTATAGGTATCCCATTCCATGCCTAGATGATATGCTTGATGAACTTAGTGGTGCCACTATCTTTTTGAAAATTGATCTCAAGAGTGGTTACTATCAAATCCGCATACAAGAGGGTGATGAATGGAAAACCGCTTTCAAAACCAAGTTTGGTTTGTATGAGTGGTTAGTCATGCCTATGGGTCTTTCCGAAGCACCGGGCACTTTATGCGTCTTATGAATCATTTCTTTCGCCCTTACATTGGTATATTTGTTGTGGTCTACTTTGATGATATCCTTGTTTATAACAAATCTCTTAGAGATCATGTCACCCATGTTCGAACCGTTTTGCAAACTCTTCGAAAAGAGCAACTCTATGCTAATATGGAGAAATGCCTTTTTGGCGTTGACAAGCTCGTTTTCTTGGGTTTTGTTGTTTCCGCTACGGGTGTTCATGTTGATGAGTCCAAGATCAATGCTATTAAGACTTGGCCACAACCAACCAATTTGCATCAAGTGCGTAGCTTTCTTGGCCTTGCGGGTTTCTATCGTCGCTTTGTGAAGGATTTTAGCACCATTGCTTCACCTTTGCATGCTTTGAGCAAGAAGAGTGCGCCGTTTGTTTGGGGGCCATCCCAAGATACCGCATTCAATGAGCTTAAGAATTTGCTTACTCACGCTCCCATGCTTGCTTTACCCAACTTCGACAAGCCTTTTGAGATTCATTGCGATGCTAGTGGTAATGGCATAGGAGGTGTGTTAACGCTAGAGAAGTGCCCCATAGCTTACTTTAGTGAGAAACTTTCCGGAGCGCAACTCATTTAGCCCATCTATGACAAAGAGCTATATGCTTTAGTCCACCTTTTGCATGAATGGGAACACTATCTTCGCCCACATGAGTTCATCATTCATACCGATCATGAGACTCTCAAGTACCTTAAGGGTCAAAGCAAATTGAACAAGTGTCATGCTAAATTGAGTGAATTTATTGAGTCTTTTCCTTATGTCATAAAGTACATCAAAGGTAAGGAAAACATTGTAGCGGATGCTCTTTCCCGCATATGCATGCTTGTTACACAACTTGAGTTAGATGTCATTGGCTTCGAGCATATCAAAGAATTTTATGAGCATGACCCTACTTTTGCTACTCCTTATGGCAAGTGTTTGATGCACACTTCTTGGGAACGCTATTACATCAAAGATGGATATCTTATGAGAGCTAACAAACTTTGCATCCCCGAGTCGTCTCTTCGTTTGTTGATTTTGTAGGAATCGCATGGAGGAGGCTTAATGGGACACTTCGGACGCGACAAGACGTTCGCCACGCTCTCGAAGAGCTACTTTTGGCCAAAGATGTTTTGAGACGTCAATCGTTTCACCAACCGGTGTTCTACATGTCGCAAAGCTAAGTCCAAAGCTCAATCTCATGGCCTTTATATGCGTCTACCAATTCCATACCAACCATGGGAAGACATTAGCATGGACTTTGTACTTGGTTTGCCTAGGACTCAAAATGGGAAACATTCGATATTTGTCGTGGACCGTTTCTCAAAAATGGCACATTTTATTCCTTGCAACAAGATAGACGATGCTTCACATGTTGCTAATATCTTTTGTAGGGAAATATTGCGTCTACATGGAGTGCCAAAGACGATCATCTCGGACCGCGACGTCAAGTTCCTAAGCTTCTTTTGGAAGGCCCTATGCGCCAAGCTCGGAATCAAGCTACTCTTCTCCAGGGCTTACCACCCTCAAACCGACGGCCAAACGGAGGTGACCAACCGCACACTCTCCGCTCTACTTCGAGCACTCATCAAGAAGAATATCAAGGAGTGGGAGGAGTGCCTACTTATCACCGAGTTCGCCTACAACCGATCAAGACACTCAACTACCGGCAAGTCCCCCTTCGAGGTCGTCTACGGATTCAACCCATTGTCACCATTGGACATTCTTCCTCTACCACTCCAAGAGCGCATCAATTTGGACGCAAGTGCACGAGCGACACATCTCAAGAAGGTGCATGAAGATACAAGAAATACCATCGAGTGCCAAGTTCAATGCCTTGTGACCAAACTCAACTTCGACAAGCAACCTATGGTCTTCAACATTGGTGATCTCGTGTGGCTACACCTTCGCAATGATCGCTTTCCACAAGAACGCAAGTCCAAGCTTCGAACACGAGCGGATGGACCTTTCAAGGTGCTCTCATGATACAACGACAACGCTTACAAGATTGACCTCCCACGCGACAAGTACAACGTGAGCGACATCTTCAACGTCAAAGATCTCCTCTCCCTTCCATGGTGATGAAGAATTTGATCTGAGGACCGATCTTCCCCAAGGGAGGGGAGATGATGCGGAGCATCCCCAGACCATCCCCATGGACCCAACTACATCTCCTACGACACCTCTTGGACCCATGACACGAGCACGTGCAAGAGCTCTTTAAACTGAGGTGACATCTCCCCTCTCACATTTCCACTTTGATACACATGAGACATGGCTACTACCTCATATGGATATTTGTGCATGCTCAGGTACCATGGAGAAGCTAAGGAGCAAGGAGAAGAGGAAGAGGAAGATGGACGTGAAGATGGAGAAGAAGAAGTGATGAAGAGGAAGCTACAAGCTCCGAACGACCGGCCTGGAATGGACATCCGACGACCTCCAGGCTCCGGACGTCCGGCCCTCTTCGGACGACCGACGCCCCCGCACCCGAGCCAAATCTATAGATTTCCGGAGCCCCTCGGACGACCGACGATGCCCGGACGTCTGACCCCGACCGAACGTCCGACCGAAGCACACCCGAGCCGAAATTACAGATGTCCAACAGGCACTGAACGTCCAGACCCTCGCGAGACTCCGGACGACTGGTCACCCTCGGACATCCGACGCCTTTGTGCTGATTCGTGTTGGGCCGCAGCCCATGTACCCCTTCGCCCCCCTCTTTTGCACTAAGACTATAAATACTCCACCTATTCCTTCTAGCTAGGGTTAGCGTTGGTTTAGCTCGTTTTGAGAGATAGAGCTACGCTCATCCACATAGGATCTACTCCTCGTGAGAGACCGCAGCCTCTTCGAAGAAGATCCCTTTGGATTCAAGACCCCTCTTTAGGGAAAAACATCAAGACCTCCTCACGGAGAAGACCGTTACCCTTGTATCGTCCTTGGTTGATTTTGTACCGTGTGAACCCTATGTATTCGAGGATCTAGCGCATGTGTAACTTGTTCTTGTTGGTTTAGTGTTTCTCTTGTGTTTCCCTCATGTATTTCCTTGTTTCCCTCCTCGCTTTCTTCGTGTTCTTCGCGGGATCCGCTCCTATCGTGAAATATTGGCCCCAAGGGTTCCTACCCTACATCATAGAGCCTCACCAAGTACCGGTGACAATTCAAGATTCAAGCAAGCGACGCCTTCCTCGGCCCGTCCTCTGGCAAGCAACTACAAGAACAATGCTCCTTATTCGGCACCACTGGACGATCCCGCCAAGACAAGTTCTATCAAGTGCTTCACATGTGGTGGTCGTGGACACAATTCTTAACAATGCATGAACAAGCGAACAATGATCGCCAATGATGATGTCATGTACAAATCCATGAGCGAAGATGAGATGGAAGCTATCGAGCACGTCGCCATGCACCGTCAAGTGAACGAGGAAGAAGATGCTCAAGTCTATTGTGACAATCATTTAATTCCCACTCTCGTGGTCTCCGAGGTCTTGACGCTTCAACACCAACAAGACGAAGACCAATACTGTCATTTCTTCCACACCATGGTCGGCATCAACAGGCGCTCTGTGAAAGTCATCATCGACGGAGGGAGTTGCCATGACTTGGCAAGTGAAGAGCTATGTCGCAAGGTGCAATTGGTCAAGAAGAAGCACCCTCAACCCTACAAATTTCGATGGCTAAGCGACTCTGGCACAACTCAAGAGGAGCACACCATGCACGTTTCTTTCAAGATAGGAGCCTATGAGGACACCATTGAGTGTGACACACTTCCCATGACCGTATGCAATCTCCTATTGGGAAGACCTTGGCAATTCGATCGCGGTGTCATCCACAACAGGAGAACATACCACTATAGCTTTGAGATGAAGGGAACTGAGTACGTGCTACGACCTATGTCTCCAAGCCAAGTGATCACCGACAAGCAGGCAACCACACACCGAGGAGAGCTTATTGAGAGACTGAACCACCAAAAAGAAAGCCAGCACCACAAGCCAAAATTGAGCAACTTTTCGCCAAGAGAGAAAACATAATCCTACTATCCACAAAAAGAGAAACACGATAAGTGTGTGAGAAGCCATCGAGTATCATCCACTATGTCCTAATATGCAAAGATGAGGTGGCAAACACTAACACTCCTAATCCTCTACCTTTAGTGATGAGGACATGAGTACCTTGGACACGACCAAAAATATTGCATACATGCATATTTGTGAAGTATTTTTGTCCTGGATGGCATAAACAAATTATTGCATAGTTTGAATTAGAAATCACCTCACAAATATACATGTATGCAACCTCATCATTTAGTGTTGTCCAATTTGTTGCAGGAATTCGCGGATGTCTTCCCCGATGAGCTACCTCCTGGTCTTCCTGTACATGGCATCGAACATCGGATCGACCTCATCCCTAGTGCACCCCTTCCTAACAAAGCACCACACCGCGTCAACCCTGAAGACACAAAAGAAATACAAAGGCAAGTCCAACATCTCATAGACGATGGACATGTGCGTGAAAGTTTGAGTCCTTGTGTCGTACCAGTCATTCTTGTGCCAAAATGAGATGGTAGCTTTCGCATGTGTTCCGATTGTAGACCTATCAATGCTATCACCATTCGATATAAGCATCCCACTCCATGCCTTGATGATATGCTAGATGAGCTTAGCGGTGCCACTATTTTCTCAAAAATTGATCTTAAAAGTGGTTACTATCAAATACGCATACAAGAGGGTGATGAATGGAAAACCGCTTTCAAAACAAAGTTTGTGTTGTATGAGTGGTTAGTTATGCCTATGGGTTTATCGGAAGCACCCGGTACTTTCATGCTTCTCATTCATTATGTGCTTCGCCCTTTACATTGGCGTGTTTGTTGTGGTCTACTTTGGCGACATTCTTGTGTTTAGCAAATCCCTCAAAGAGCATGTGAATCATATTAGGGCCGTTTGGCAAACGCTTAGAAAAGAACGTCTCTATGCTAATATGGATAAATGCACTTTTGGTGTTGACAAGATCATTTTCTTGGGCTTTGTTGTGTCTTCCAAGGGAGTTCATGTAGATGAGTCTAAAATTGAAGCAATTAAAACTTGGCCTCAACCCACTAATTTGCAACAAGTGCGTAATTTTCTTGGTCTAGCAGGGTTTTATCGCCGCTTTGTGAAAGACTTTAGCACTATTGCTGCACCATTGCATGCCTTGAGTAAGAAAAATGCAACTTTTGTTTGGGGACCAACTCAATATACGGCATTTGAAGAGCTCAAATCTTTGCTTACACATGCCCCAATTCTTGCTTTACCTGATTTCACCAAAACTTTTGAGGTTCGTTGTGATGCTAGCGGCCATGGTATTGGTGGAGTTTTGATGCAAGAAAAGCGCGTTGTTGCATATTTTAGCGAAAAACTTTCCGGTGCTCAATTTAATTATCCTATATATGACAAAGAATTGTATGCTTTAGTGTGAGCATTGCATGTTTGGGAGCATTATCTTCGCCCACATGAATTTTGTCATACATACCGATGATGAGACACTTAAGTACCTAAAGGGTCAAACTAAGTTGAATAAACGACATGCTAAATGTAATTTTTTTTAGTCTTTTTCTTATGTGATCAAGTAAATTAAGGGCAAAGAAAATGTTGTGGCGGATGCTCTTTCCCGCATATCCATGCTTGTTAATCAACTAGAGTTGAATTTGATTGGCTTTGGGAATATTAAAGATCTTTATGCGAATGATCCTTCTTTTGCACTTCCTTATGCCAAAAGTCTTACTCATCTTGTTGGGAGAACTTTTATCTCAAAGGGCCACATTATGTGTGCTAACAAACTTTGTATACCCAAGTCTTCTCTTTGTTTGTTGCTTTTGCAAGAGGCTCACGGAGGTGGACTCATGGGACATTTTGGATGCGACAAGACCTTCGCACACTCTCCTTCAAGTACTTTTGGCCAAAGATGTTCCGTGACGTGGCACGCCTCACCAACAGATGCTCTACATGTCGCAAAGCTAAGTCCAAAGCCCAATCTCATGGTTCACATATGCCCCTTCCAATTCCATATCACCCATGGGAGGATATTAGTATGGATTCCGTGCTTGGCTTGCCTAGAACTCGCAATGGAAAGGATTCCATCTTTGTTGTTGTGGACCGATTGTCAAAAATGGCAGATTTCATACCATATAACAAGATAGACGATGCTTCACATGTTGCTATCTTTTTTGTAGGGAAATCTTGAGATTGCATGGAGTGCCAAGGACCATTGTGTTGGACTGGGACATCAAGATCTTAAGCTACTTTTGGAAGACCATTTGCGCCAAGCTCGGCATCAAGCTTATATTCTCCACGCCCTACCATCCTCAAACCGATTGCCAAACGGAAGCCACCAACCGGACGCTATGTACTCTCCTACGCGTGTTGATCAAGAAGAATATCAAGGAGTGGGAGGAGTGCTTACCCATCGTGGAGTATGCCTACAATTGAGCTCGACACACTACTACCGGCAACTCCCTCTTCGAGCTTGTCTATGGCTTCAACCCATTGTCCCTATTGGACATTCTACCTCTTCTGCTCCAAGAACGCGCAAACATGGATGCAAGGGCAAGGGCAAGTTTTCTCAAGAATATGCATGAAGATACAAGGGCAACAATCGAGGGTCAAGTACACCGCATCGCCACCAAGCTCAACATCAACAAGACACCAATGGTGTTCCAACCGGGCGATCTTGTATGGCTTCATCTTCGCAAAGACCGCTTACCCAACGAGCGCAAGTCAAAACTACTACAATGCGCCGATGGACCCTTCAAGGTGTTATCACGCTACAAAGACAACACTTACAAGATTAACATCCCACACGACAAGTACAGCGTAAGCAACATCTTCAGCGTCAAAGACTTGGCCAAGTACCATGGTGATGAAGATCATGATCCATGGACGGATCTCTCCCAAGGGGGGGGAGATGATGCGGAGCATCCTTCCATCATCCCCATGGACTCTACACCAACACATCAAGCCCCACGTAGACCTATGACAAGAGCTAGAACACGTGCATTGGAAACCGAGGTTAACTCCTTCCTACTTGAGTTGCATATGGATACAAATGGAACTTGGTTGCTACCTCACCCAAATACTCTATGCCTCACTAGGTATGAAGAGGAACATCACCAAGCATCTAAGGAGCAACACCAAGTCCAAGGAGAAGTGACCAAAGCCACTAAAGATCAAGAACAAGCCGAACCGTAGCTGGACAGGAAGTCCCAAGCGACCCCATGCGCATGGGCCCCCGAGACCCCGTGCCCACAGGCTACACAGGGAGCTACGGCTGTAGCACCCCGCGCGCACGGGATCCCCATGCACACGGGCCTCCTAGGATGACCGGCTGAGATTGCCTCTTTGCCTCCCCTTTATCTACTTCGACCCCAAGGCTATATAAGTCATACCTTGGACCATGTTTAGGGTTAGCAAAGTATTAGATGAGATTTTGTGAGCTTTGCTCCTTCTACCTTCCCTCTTGTGGATCAAGACCCCTTTAGGGAAGAATACTTGTGGATTTCAAAGCCCTCCACAAGGAGAAGAATACCTTCAAGACCTCATCTCTTAGGAGTGAGAAGAACTCTATCATTGTATATTTCCTTTGATTGTGTTTGTAAACTTGTGGATCTTGTGTTGCTACTCTAGTGGATTTGTAATTGGGTATTGTTGGAGTGATTTCCTCATTGTGTTCTTGGTGTTCATCTGCCTTTTCCCCCTCCAAGTGTGAAAAGATCCATCTTAGGGTTTCACCCTACAACACACTTCGTAGCTCGTCTCCATGACCGAAGGGAATTTCCCAAGCTCTACCATCTTTCTTGTGGGGCTTGCGAAGATGGAAGTGCCGTCCTCGCTCATAGGTGGTCACCTTCTTGTTGAAGATGTCGATGTAGGCGAACTCACGGGAAGTAGGCGAAGATGTTGTACGTCCAAAGGCGAAGATGCCTTGATAACACTTGGCGAAGTGGTCGTGGTAACCGTGGCTTCGTCTTGGTGGTGCTTGTCTTGCAGTCTTCTCTTATGCTCATGAAGGTTGGTTGTAGCTTGATGTAGAGCTTGTTGGGACTTGTAGGTTTGCGCATGTGGGGCATCTTCATGTTGATGATGTCGTTGTCATGCTTGAGCTCGTAGTAGATGTCATTCATCGTTGTCGTGCACATGTTGCTTGGAGGTGACTTGCCCTTCATGACAATGTGGATCACGAACGTGGATGTGGGCGACTTGCACTTGTATCATTTTTGCGCTCCGAAGACTTGTGACTTGAACGTCACCGCTTTGAGGATGATGAAGGGGAAGAACGGTTGATCAACAAGGTCCTAATCTCCTCCATCATTGCATCTTGCTCCTCTTTTTGTGCAGAAGCTTGTTGTCGAAGTAGCCCTTCTCCTTTCTTCGGAATGTTGTAAGTCGATGGTTATGTTCTCGATGACTTGCATTGCTCGTTGTAGTCCGAAGTGGGGGGTTTTGGTGTTGTAGTTTTTCGCGCTGTCATTGTTGTGGAAGACCGGAGATGTAATGCCTTGACTATCCATCACAAGACTCAAGCAAATATGAGTGGGAGAAAGAGAAGAACTAGACCAAATGTACCTTATCTAGTGTTGAAGATGGATCAATGATCACTCAATAATGTAACAAGGAAATAGCACAATTGGGACCGGATCTTGTTGATTCTCACATCTACACAAGCAAGGCTTTGGGTGGAGCTTGGTGAGGATAGTGGCACAAAAATTTGATGCAAAATGCAAGCAAGAGTCAATAATGTTGAAAGAGATTCACAAATTCGCAAGTGAAGCAAGTAGACCAATAGCAAAGAATGGCACACGGAAACACACACACACGGATAGATAAAATGGGTTCGTGCAACCAAGGAATGAGCACAAAATGTGGAGTCCACAGAAAATGCTCGTGTTGCACAACTCAAGAGAGACACTAGCACGATTGCTCAATAGGCAGATGCGACACTTGTGCACAACCTATAGGAGACAAATGCTACAACTTCTATCCCAAGTATGATATGTATGTATGGTTCCCGGTGTTTCTCTCAAGATGACCCAAGATAATCAGAAATGGCAATCTTGTGTGCAATGTGTTATGATGCTAAGGCTATTACTTACAAGCTATTTGCTTCTCTCTTTTTCTTTGCTTAAAAGCTTATTCTTTTTTTATGGCCACAATGCGAAATGCACAAATCAAGATAGCAATTGTGTATATACGGGAATAATCTTGTGGCACAATAGATGATATGATACCAAGACGATACCAATATGATATGGTATGTATGCAATGGAACGTGTAGATCGATGATCACTAATGTGCACAAGTAACATTGTCGGCAATACTCAAATGGCTAGTCTCGATAGGCAAGTGACGCAAAATGGGCTAGGGGTTATCAATACAATGGCAATAATGTACAATGATGGATACCACGATACCAATATGAGATAGCGGTTACCATCCGTGGCGATGATGAGTGGCTGTGTTCTTGATGTAGATACCAAGATGATGGAGACCCGTCCCTAAGTAGCCGAAACACCTTAGGAAATGGAAAAACCGCGAACTCAAAATCTCAAATGTCAAAATATCAAATGTCAAATGGTGGTAGCGGAAAGCGGTGGTGGTTTTGTGGAAGCTCAAAGGGATTGCGGATGTGCAATGATGGGTTTTGGATTAGGCAATGCGGAAGTGGAGGTGAAGTTGGTGGACTATACACGATGTCGAAGTTGAGGTCACCGTCCCTAAGTAGCCGAAACACCTTAGGAGACACAACACACAACTCAAACAAGCTCAAACTAAATTTGGTTATGTTGGGGTGGTGGAAGTGTATGGTGGGCAAGCTTATGCGGAAGTTATGGTGGTGGTTGGTGAAGAAGTAACCGTCCCTAACTAGCTGAAACACCTTAGGAGACTTGAATCACTACTCAAGCAACCACTAATGCTATATGGAACAAAATGGGTTAGGTTGCGGAAGTCGGTGTTGGTAATGCGGATTATGTGGTTAAGGCCATAGGCAAAGATATCAAAGTTCAAAAATTTTGACGGAGTCTTATGATGTTTGAAGTTTTTTTTATGGTATGGAGGATGTCAAGAGCTTCAAAACGAGCTGAAGAACGTCAAAATCGGAGTTCGGATGAATTAGTTATGGCCGAAACAAAAATCAGCCGAAGTCGATATCTACAGGGACCAGACGTCCGGTAAGTGTCGGATGTCCGATGGACGGACGTCCGGAAAGTCCGGAAATCCGAGATTTCAGCTTGGGTTGGGGGTTCCGGTCATCCGGTGAAGGTCGGACGTCCAGTGTATCGGGGTCAATGCGAGATTTGAGTTCCCGCACACAATTTTTGGCGGAAATTGGGGATTTTGGGGTCAAAATTGGGCGAATTTTGCACATGAAATATGGGGAAACTTGGGGAAATGCTAGATCCACTTAAACCAAACAAATCCATAGATCAAATCCAACAAAACTTCATCATACCAACATATCACAAAATAATTTGGTGCTATTTTTGGTGGGGATTTTCAAAATTGGGCAAGAACACAACAAAATTTGGCTAGAAAAAGAGGGGTAGGGGCTCCAAATTCGTGATCAACGTGGCTCATTATACCCAAGATGATGTAGGGTAGAACACTAGATGCTCGATTTTTCACAAAATATGGAGGGGATCCTATGAAGAACACGAGCGGAAACACGAGAGGAATCACTCAAACCAACAAGATTCGATTACACATGTGCTAGATCCTCGAAACACAAAGAGATACACGATCGACGATCAACAAGGGATGATACAAACAATAACTAGTTCATCTGTGTGAGGAGGTCTTGAGGGGTCATCCCATGAAGGGGTCTTGAATCCAAGGAGGATCTTCTCCGTAGAGTCCGTGGTCTTTCTCGATGGAGTAGATCCAGATGGATGAGCAAAGCTGGTAGAGGTGAAGGTGTCCCGATGTTTCGATGAGGTGGTGGCAACCATTTCCTGTGGGAGTCAACCTTGATGATCCGACTACGAACGTCCGAGATGTCGCGCCTTAGCAATCGCTAAACCAACTTCCAAGGGGTTATTGACCACGCCGGAGCGCGATCAACCTGACCACGAGGGTCTGTTTCTTGTGAGCAAATGAAGAACAAGCAAGAAATTGAGATTGCAATCCAGATATTGCGAATATAAGATGAAAGCTTTATTAAAGAAGGTGGGGTTCTGTGATGCCTTTGTCTGGTCGTTGAACACAAATGAAGTACGCGAAGTTGTAGCTATGTCAAACTTTTAATCTAAACAAAACCCCAAAGTCTAAACGACGCCCTAAGGGCTATATATATGGAGGAAGAGGGGGGAATTTCGTGGCCCTTGGAGGAGGGGTCCGAAACCAACCGTACTTGTTCCCCCACGCATACGGACTCTAAAAACAGCCTATACTTGACTATTTCGAAATTACATGGGCCTGGCCCAAAAATAAGGTGATGCACCACCTATAGTAGCCTCTAGATGAAATTTATGAAGTAGCATCTTGTATATTTCATCCAAGCCTTCATGCACTCATTATGGTGGCTTCAAAGTCCTGAAATCACCACTTGAAACTCCTTTATTGTTCCCCTTGCGCATGCCATCATTTCCATGCTTGAACTTGCTCCAATGTTCATCCTTCTCGTCCAAGCTAGGCCCTTCATTTGTAAGCAAAACAAATGTATTCAATTTAGGCAGCATAATATTCTCATGAACATTAGAATCATTACCAAGAAATGAAAGTACCTGGTAATTTAATTGGCGTGTGCGAGCTCTAGTAATTGGTCCAGTATGTATAGCAGCAGGGGATATGGGTGTAACAATGGTATTGATGTCCTCATCAAAAGCTCTATCTCAAATGAGCAAAACCTATGCTAACCCTAACTAGGAGGAGGTGGAGGAGTATAAATAGTCTATGGCCACGATGGGGTAAGTGAGGTTTACATGGGCTTCGGCCCGTTACTCTGCGCACAGACAAGTGTTGGTCGTCCGAAAGGTACCGGATGTCCGATGGCTTGCGAGGGTCCGATCGTCCGGTACTTGTCGGACGTCCGGTGTTTTGGCTGTGGATAGGTGGCACCGGATTTTTGGTCGGCGTCGGTCGTCCGGTGGCTGACGAGTATCAGACGTTCGGCGTCCGGCGGTCGTCTGAGCGCTATAGCTTGCCACGGCTGGAGTCAATCTGGCTGGTGGAGTCTTCAAGCATCAGACATGTGGTGATCGTCGGTCATCCGGAGGTCGTCGGACGTCCGAGAGCTGCAGCTTCCTGGCAGCTCTTCCTCTTGTACCTCGCGCTTGGTGTCCTCGCTATCTTGTCCAATGCTCCTAGCTGTTCCATGGCCTTCCTCTTGGTTCGTGGTCATGCATAGCACATATGTTTGAGGTAGTAGCCAGGTCTCACACGTGGAAAGTGATGGTTCGGACAGGAGCGAGTTAACCTTATGTCCAATGGCATATACTTGAGGTCTCGTCTTATGTCCTCTTGGGGCTTGGAGAGTAGACGTAGTGTACATGGGGATGATCGTACGATGCTCTGCATCATGCTCCCTTAGCATGAAAGAGGAAAGAGTCCTTGCCTACACCCGCTGGCGCCCTTTTGGCTCCCTTAGCATAGAATTTCTAGTAGAACCAATCATATATATATCATCAATGTCTCACAAACCACCATATTAATTCACACATACACACATGTATAGCTATATACAATTTCTCCTACATATGCATGTTGCCTTCGGAGCCAGTGGCATTAGCCTAATTGGTGCCTTCGGAGCACGATGACAATTGGAAGTGGTTCATGACCTGGTCGATGGGGACGGTAGCAGGTAATAGTATTCTCCCTTCGGATTTATGACCTGGTCGAGCAAAAATCCCGCTATTTCCTCTTGAAGTGCTTCTACGCGCTCCGTTTCTAGGAGCTTGTCCCGCACCTCTGTGAACTGTTAAGAAGGAGATCAATATGCATGTGTATTAGTTGTGTGACTAGATATCGATAATGGTGTAAAAATTGTGAATAGTGTTCTGACAAGCGTACCCATTCCTGTCTTTGAGATCTGCTCCTTTCGGACGCCATCATGCGAATGTTCTCGCAAACGCAGAATGCACACAGATCAGTCCCCTGCGCCTGCTTCAGGGCCTTTATTACGAGAATGGAATTTAATTTGATCAGATAATAATTAATCAAGCATGATAATTAAAGAAATGGCAGCTAGCTAGCTAGCTAGTACTACTTAATTACTTACCTTGGTTCGAAACCATTTCAGCTGTCGTTTCCATTCGCCTTCCGTGACGCTGATGAACCTTGCCCAAGCCCTGCCTGCTGACAAAGAAAATGAATAAAGGGGTTATTAAATAGTTCATATCATGAAATGACGAACTAAATAGGCCGAGATATATAGTTAGTAATGATTGAAATTACCTGTTGACTATCCCAAACAAGATGTTATAGTCACTATTTGCTTTGAGTAGTGAGTCCAGTATTTCAACTGTTCTGGCGTCAACTTTAATGATACACAAGATCCAGTGAAATCTGCATGCACACACGTTTTCATGTCTTAATTAAGCGGGCATATGTAAGCAAAAACATGTAGCTAGCTAGTAGGCAAAAACAGAGAATTTGTAGTACAAGAAAGTGTGACTCACTGGAAGTTGTAAGGAAGTAGTATATCTTCATTGTATTTGAGGCGCTTCAAGAACTCTAGCATGCTGTCCTCTACCTGCTTTTCATGATGCTTGTTTATTTTCCATGTGTATTCATTAACGGTGTTTGGGTCAATGAACCCAATGCCATAGCGTCCACCTTTTCTCATTTCATACATCTTCATCCTGCATAATACCACAGAAAAGAATATAGTGAGGATAATTACAGGTAATGATTGATCAAAAGGATCACTACAGCTAGCTTGAGACTTCAATTACAGAAAGAAATCACTTACAGACAATAGCAACTGACGATAGATTTGTCGAGTGCGTCTTGATTGTATAACTGAAACAGTTCAGAATACTCAACGGTCACAGGTTTCTGATGGTAGTAATGATCCTTCTTGACTTGCACCATGAGGGACTCTCGATCGTATATCTTGGTAATGTCCATGTACCATTGATGTAATACATTCTCGTTGGGAGCTTCTTTACCTCTTCTGGCTTGACCAAAGGTTGGCCCCGGGCATATTTCCGTTTTATTTCCTCCTCTGTAAGCACAGGCATGTCCTCGATCTCGAGGAGTTATCCAACAGTGATGTTGAGAGTTTCAGCCTGCATTATATGCTCCTGGGTTATTACCACATCGCCCACCTCGGGAACGTAAATTGTTTGCCCACAATAATATTGGGCGCGCGTACTGTCACGTGTTGTTGGTAGCACAACAAACGGGGGGATCAATTGCGCCGCCTGTTCTCCCAGCTGGGCAACGGTTTTCCCGCATTTTTTGACAGCTGCTTGTTGTTTGCTCAAGCTCGAGCTCGCCTCCTTCTATAGATGTTGTCAATGTAACCTCCTGATGTGGGGCTCATAGTCTGTGTCAACAGGCTTAGGAGCTGGTGGTTGAGCCATACGAATGAAGTGGTCAACTACTTCCACAGGCACTTTCTCCCTTGGCGGCGGTGGCGGTTTCTTTCCAAAATGGGCGTCGACTTCTGCCCGCACTATGGCATTGGTTTGCTCCTCGATCCTGTCGTAAGCCCTCTCAGGAAGAGGAGTAGTGAGGTTTGGACCATATTTATATCGCTTGCCTCCGCCTGTACTTCCTGTACTATGACCTCGACTCGTACCGCTACGCACCATAGCTGCGGGGTGTCTCTTCTGCGATTTCTGAGGCGGCGGAGACGGCTGACGGGGCTGAGTTGGACGAGGAGGAGTGGCCTGAAGCTGTGCCGGACTTGGAGGAGGAGTGGCCTGAGGTTGTGCCGGACTTGGAGGAGGAGTGGACGTCTGACGTTGTGTCGGACTTGGAGGAGGAGTGGCCTGACACTTTGCCGGACTTGGAGGAGGAGGAGTGGCCTCACGCGTTGGTGGACTTGGAGGAGCGGGAGTCTGCTGACTCGGTGGCGGACTTTGATGAGGAGTCGGGTGACGCGGTGTCGGTGGCCTTCGAAAGATGATGCAATCCTTTCTCCATAGGATGATACGATGTTTGGCATCTCCGAGTGTGTGCTCCTCGTCACCTCCAGGAATGTCAAGCTCTAGCCCCGAATATTGGTCCACCACCTCATCAACCACAACACGAGCATAGCCTGCTGGAATCGGGTTGCAATGGAAGGTTGCATCGGGGGAATTTGTATAAGAACCGCCGTCCGCCACCTTCAAGGATATGTTCTTAATTTTGAAGTGTAGCTCGCAGTTAGTGTTCTCCGCGATGTCATCCACCGGGTATCTATCCAGCATTGCATCAAATGGGGCGGAACCCACGCTGCTTCTCGGCATGGATGGGGCGGTGGTATCCAATGCTGGATCATCCGCTAGCTGCTGCAACTGCTGAGACCCCCTTTGCTGGCTAAGTGAGTCGATCTGCTCCTGCTGCCGCTGGAATTTGACTACCAAGTCCGCGTGCGCTGATTCTAGGCCTTGAAGGCGTTCATAGTCCAGCTTCCTCTTCTCCTCCTCCATCTTCCTCTGCTTCTCCTCGGCAATCTTCCTTCTCGCACGGGTTATGTAGTCGGTGTTCCAGTCCGAAAACCCCTCATACCACGGAATAGTGCCCTTGCCTCGTGTTCTTCCCGGGTGTTCAGGATTTCCCAGGGCATGCATAAGCTCGTCGTTCTCTCTGTTGGGCTGCAACACCCCCGTTCGAGCCTCTTCTATTGCAACAAGTATATTATCGTCGGCTCCGTTCAGACATGCCTTCGTCGAAACTTTGCCTGTCTTCGGGTCCAACTCCCCCCCCATGCGCATAGAACCAAGTCCTGCACCTGGGGGGGCCAGCTCTTAGTAACCGGAGTGACACCTGCATCCTCCATCTCTTTCTCAGACTTATCCCACTTAGGCATTGCACCGTGTAGCCACCTGGCCCCAGCTTATGGAACTTATCCTTTTTTCAGCATTCTTCTTGTTTATTCTCGACCGTTCCTTAGCTAATTCTGAATCCTTGAATTTCACGAAATCGTCCCAATGAGCACTTTGATTCTCTAGTGTTCCCTCGAATACTGGAGTCTTCCTTCCTCCCTTGAAGTACTTGTCCCATTCATGATTCTTGTGGTTCTTGAATGCAACCGCCATCTTCCTAAGAGCAGCGTCCTTGACTTTCTGCACATCTGCTTCTGTGAAATGATCTGGTAGGGTGAAATGTTCCATGAGAGTATCCCAAAGCAGACTTTTTTGTCTGTCGTCGACAAAAGTAAGATCTGGACGTGGCTTTGCTGGCTCTCTCCATTCTTGAAGGGAGATCGGGAGTTGGTCCTTCACAAGAACTCCGCACTGACGAACGAACTTGTCTGCAATCTTCTTAGACGCTAATGGTTCGCCATTAGGTTTGATTGCCTCGATATTATACTTTACGCCCTCCTTCAACTTTTTTTTCGGCCTCATTTCGTCCTGTTGCCTGAAGATTTGCTCGATCCGGATGGCTGAAAGAAGAAAGATTGATTCCTCAATATATCTTCAACTCATTTAAAACATGTGATGATCACCAGATGCCTGCTTATATCAATATATATACCTCGCCGGTCATGACTTCATCAATTCGGTCGTCGCGATCGAATATCATATCACCCTCTCCGGTGTTGTTTAGAAATTCGGAGCCGTCATAATCTTCTTCATTCTGATCATCATCTGGCCCGCGTATTATATCGAACATGGTCTGTTCTCCCTCTCTGTCGGTATTGTCCGCCATAGCTTTTATTTAACTATGCCAAAAGAAATATAAAACAATTTAGTATTCAAATTACATCGTCTCGAATAATAGATATAATCTCGAATACATCGTCTCGAATAATAGATATAATCTCGAATACATCGTCTCAAATAATAGATATAATCTCGAATACGTCATCTCGGATAATATATAATATTGAATAGTACATCACTGGCTAGGTAGCTAATTAAAGATCGAATACTACAGAAGAATCTAAGACACTCGCGGTTCCTGCGGCGCGGGCGGTGGACACCCAAAGAGAAGGAACCCTCATAGGATCATAGCTGAAGTGAGATCCCTGAAGAAACTGCCAGGTATTGGAGAACCTGCCGCCCTCTAACGCAACCATGTAGCGATGGATGTGCTCGTCCTCCTCCCTGACACGGTGACGTACCACCTCCGGCGGGGCCGGCTCCCTCCGCACCGAAACTGGCCCACGCGAACGCCACCAAACGAGATCAGGGTCGACGACGGGACCCGGGGCCGGGTTCCTCATCAAGCGGCGCGCCCCTCCAGGCAGCACCTCCCAGTGCCAGCCCGGCGGAGCCCAGTCCCAGACATGGGTCATCGGACGTCGTCGCGGACGGGTCAACGGCGAGGATGCGGGCCGGGCATCATCGAGAACAAATACTAGCTATATACCCACAAAAAGTAACATTTTTTTAATGATTGGATTTTCATAACTAAAATTTCTAACATTTCTATATAACACTAATTATGCTATCATTGCATACGTCAAAATTCTATATGCTATTTCATACTAATTAAGCATCTAACACTAAAAACAGAAAACACAACTTTTATACATCCATTAAAAAACTGAAAAACAACATTATATAAAAAATTTCCATACTAATTAAACACTAATTATATCCATCTAACATGCATTCATACATATATACTAGTGAAAAAATAATAATCTAAAAAATCTAAACTAATTAAACATACAAAAATCTAAACTAATTAAACATACAAAATACGTATATACTATATACATTCATTCATACATATATACATGCATTAATTCATACATATGTACGTGTGTGTGTGTGTGTTCATCATGCTTGTGTGTATGTGTATAGGCTCGGGGAGGGGCGGCGCCCATGGTGGCCGCTGGGGGCGAGGGAGAGGGGTTAGAGGGGGAGAGCTCACAGCGGGGCGACGACGACAGCGAGGCGACGGCCGGGGGCGGCGACGCGGGGACGACGCGACGGGGACGGGCCCGGGGCGGCGACGGAGACGAGGGCGGCGACGGGGACGGGGGCGGCGACGGGGATGGGGGCGGCGACGGCGTCGATCGATCGGGGCGCGCGGGCGGTGTTTCAATGGGGAAACAGAGGAAGAAACAGAGGAAGAATGAAATTTTTGTAAGTGTTGTATATACAGAAGGCACCTTTAGTACCGGTTGTAGCCACCAACCGGTACTAAAGGCCTGTTTTGGCCAGGCCAAGCGGCGGGAACCGCACCCCCTTTAGTACCGGTTGGTGGCTCCAACCGGTACTAAAGGCCCCCCTTTAGTACCGGTTGGTGCCACGAACCGGTACTAAAGGGGGTGCGCTGGCGCAGGTGCGGTGCACAAGTTTAGTCCCACCTCGCTAGCCGAGGGGCGACCGCACTGGTTTATAAACCCCCGTGCGGTAGCTCTCTCGAGCTCCTCTCCAAAGCAGGCCTACTGGGCCTACATGTTCTGTGCTGCCCTGTTGGCCTACTGGGCCTTTGCGGGCCTGCATCCTGGCCCAACAACAGGTTGGGTTTCTAGTCGTATGCAGGCCGCTCTGGCCTAGTAGGCGGGCTTTTTATTTTTCTTACTTTATTTATTTTTGAGTTGTTTTTTTGTGTATTTAGAGTTTCTTTGTGAATATTTTTGCTTTAGGTACAAAAAATTACAAACTTTCTGTTAGTGCCCGTAGTTTTCAAATTTGAATAGTTTAAATTTTGAATTATTTGAAATTAGTGTGAATCACTAGTTTGTGAATAACTTAACTTTAAAAATCAGTAAAGGCATCAAAGAATTTGTTTGCACATAAAATTTCTTCGCGTTTCAAATGCCAAAACACATAATTAACTACCCTAACTATTACAGAGATTCCCTTCTCGGTGTGAAACACAGAAGAAAGTGATGATAGTGAAGCCGATCACATCCCAGATCTTTGGGTGTGAAACTTTTTCTTCGCGTGTGTCCCTTTGCGCCGTAACCATGGAAAATCTTCATCATTTAACGGGATGCTCGGGTCAATATTCACTGTGAATGGAGAAATTTCATCAAACTTTTCATAATCTTCTGACTTGTCTGTCTTGTCATCCACTCCCACGATGTTTCTCTTCCCAGAAAGAACTATGTGCCGCTTTGGCTCATCGTACGATGCATTTGCTTCCTTATCTTTTCTTTTTCTTGGCTTGGTAGACATGTCCTTCACATAGAAAACCTGTGCCACATCATTGGCTAGGACGAATGGTTCGTCTGCATACGCAAGATTGTTGAGATCCACTGTTGTCATTCCGTACTGCGGGTCTTCCGTTACCCCGCCTCGTGTCATATTGACCCATTTGCACCGAAACAACGGGACCTTCAAACCACGTCAATAGTCAAGTTCCCATATGTCCTGTATATAACCATAATATGTTTCCTTTCCCGTCTTGGTTTCTGCATCAAAGAGGACACCACTGTTTTGGTTGGTGCTCTTCTTATCTTGGGCGATCGTGTAAAATGTATTACCATTTATCTCGTACCCTTTGAAAGTCATTATATTCGAAGATGGTAACTGGGACAGCAAGTACAGGTCATCTTCAATAGAGGTGTCATGCATGGTACGTGTCTGCAACCAGCTGGCGAAACTCCTGGTTTGTTCACGTGTAATCCAGTCATCAGACCGCTCCGGGTGTTTGGAGCATAGCAAATTCTTGTGTTCATCCATATACGGAGCCACCAAGGCGGAATTCTGTAGAACTGTGTAGTGTGCTTCAGTGAGAGAATGTCCGTCCATACATATTATTTGTTCCCCTCCTAGCGTGTCTTTTCCATCCAGTCTGCCCTTATGCCGTGATTCAGGAACACCAATCGGCTTAAGGTCAGGAATAAAGTCAATACAAAACTCAATGACCTCCTCATTTTGACGGCCCTTGGAGATGCTTCCTTCTGGCCTAGCACGGTTATGAACATATTTCTTTAAGACTCCCATGAACCTCTCAAAGGGGAACATATTGTGTAGAAATACAGGACCCAAAATGTTAATCTCTTCGCATAGGTGAACTAGGACGTGCGTCATGATGTTGAAGAAGGATGGTGGGAACACCAACTCGAAACTGACAAGACATTGCACCAAATCATTTTCTAACCTTGGTATGATTTCTGGATCGATTACCTTCTGAGAGATTGCATTGAGAAATGCACATAGCTTCACAATGGCTAATCGAACGTTTTCCGGTAGAAGCCCCCTCAATGCAACCGGAAGCAGTTGCGTCATAATCACGTGGCAGTCATGAGACTTTAGGTTCTGGAACTTTTTCTCTGCCATGTTTATTATTCCCTTTATATTCGACGAGAAGCTAGACGGTACCTTAATACTGAGCAGGCATTCAAAGAAGATTTCCTTCTCTTCTTTGGTAAGAGCGTAGCTTGCATGACCCCGATGTATGCCGTCTTTTCCGTGCATACGTTGCTGGTCCTCTCGTGCCTCAGGTGTATCTTTTGTCTTCCAGTACACGCCCAAGAAGCCAAGCAGGGTCACACAAAGATTCTTCGTCACGTGCATCACGTCGATTGCGGAGCGGACCTCTAGGTCTTTCCAATAGGGCAGGTCCCAAAATATAGACTTCTTCTTCCACATGGGTGCGCGTCCGTCAGCGTCATTCGGAACAGGTTGTCCACCAGGACCCTTTCCAAAGACCACCTTTAAATCCTTGACCATATCATGTACATCAGGACCAGTACGGTGGCGAGGCTTCGTCCGGTGATCCGCCTCACCTTTGCAATGCTTGCCTTCCTTTCTTACGGGATGCCTGCTCGGAAGAAATCGACGATGTCCCAGGTACACATTCTTCTTACAATTAGCCAAATATATACTGTTGGTATCGTCCAAACAGTGCGTGCATGCACGGTATCCCTTGTTTGTCTGTCCTGAAAGGTTACTGAGAGCAGGCTAATCATTGATGGTCACGAACAGCAACGCCTTTAGGTCAAATTCTTCCCCCATGTGCTCATCCCACGCACGTACACTTGTTCCATTCCATAGTTGTAAGAGTTCTTCAACTAATGGCCTTAGGTACACATCAATGTCGTTGTCGGGTTGCTTAGGGCCTTGGATGAGCACTGGCATCATAATGAACTTCCGCTTCATGCACAACCAAGGAGGAAGGTTATACAAACATAGAGTCACAGGCCAGGTGCTATGGTTGCTGCTCTGCTCCCCAAAAGGATTAATGCCATCTGTGCTTAGACCAAACCATACGCTCCTTGCGTCATCTGCAAACTCCTTCCCGTACTTTCTTTCGATTTTTCTCCACTGCGACCCGTCAGCGGGTACTCTCAACTTTCCGTCTTTCTTACGGTCTTCTCTGTGCCATCGCATCGCCTCGGCATGCTCTTTGTTTTGGAACAAACGTTTCAACCGTGGTATTATAGGAGCATACCACATCACCTTGGCAGGAATCTTCTTCCTGGGGCGCTCGCCCTCGACATCACCAGGGTCATCGCGGCTGATCTTATAGAGCAATGCACCACATACCGGGCAAGCGTTCAAATCCTCGTACTCACCGCGGTAGAGGATGCAATCATTAGGGCATGCATGTATCTTCTGCACCTCTAACCCTAGAGGGCAGACAACCTTCTTTGCTTCGTACATACTCTCGGGCAATTCGTTGTCCTTTGGAAGCATATCCTTTATCATTACTAGCAACTTACCAAATCCCTTGTCAGATACACCATTCTCTGCCTTCCATTGCAGCAATTCCAGTGTGCTGCCCAGCTTTTTCTTGTCACCTACGCAATTCGGGTACAACAATTTTTTGTGATCCTCTAACATGCGCTGCAACTTCTTCTACTCCAAATCACTTGCGCAGTTTCTCTTTGCATCGGCAATGGCCCGACCTAGATCATCAACGGGCTCATCTTATGCCTCTTCTTCAGCTTCTTCCCGCATTGCTGGCTCAGCTTCTTCCCGCATTACCGGCTTAGCTTCTTCCCCCATTGTTGTATCATCGTATTCAGGGAACCTGATGAGGACATCAATACCATTGTTACACCCACAGCCCCTACTGTTACATATACTGGACCAATTACTAGAGCTCGCGCACGCCAATTAAATTACCAGGTACTTTCGTTTCTTGGTAATGATTCTAATGTTCATGAGATTATGATGCTGCCTAAATTGGATACATTTGTTTTGCTTTCAAATGAAGGGCCTAGCTTGGAGAAGGATGAACATTGGAGCAAGAACACGCATGAAGTTGATGGCATGCGCAAGGGGATCAAGAACGGAGTTACAAGTGATGATTTCAGGACTTTGAAGCCGCCATAAGGAGTGCATGAAGCCATGGACGAAATATACAAGATGCCACTTCATAATATTCGTCCATAGGCTATTCTAGGTGCTGCGTCACCTTATTAATGGGCCAGGCCCATGTAATTTCGAAATACTTAAGTATAGGCTATTTTT
>NC_053025.1:198253932-198299176 GCF_003073215.2 Triticum urartu
AGTCATACGTGCTTATGGAAAAGAACTTGCATGACATCTTTTGTCCTACCCTCCCGTGGCAGCGGGGTCCTATTGGAAACTAAGGGGTATTAAGGCCTCCTTTTAATAGAGTACCGGACCAAAGCATTAACACATAGTGAATACATGAACTCCTCAAACTACGGTCATCACCGGGAGTGGTCCCTATTATTGTCACTTCGGGGTTGCCGGATCATAACACATAATAGGTGACTATAGACTTGCAAGATAGGATCAAGAACTCACATATATTCATGAAAACATAATAGGTTCAGATCTGAAATCATGACACTCGGGCCCTAGTGACAAGCATTAAGCATAGCAAAGTCATAGCAACATCAATCTCAGAACATAGTGGATACTAGGGATCAAACTCTAACAAAACTAACTCGATTACATGATAAATCTCATCCAACCCATCACCGTCCAGCAAGCCTATGATGGAATTACTCATGCACGGCTGTGAGCATCATGGAATTGGTGATGGAGGAAGGTTGATGATGACGATGGCGATGGATTCCCCCTCTCCGGAGCCTCGAACGGACTCCAGATCAGCCCTCCCGGGAGAGAGTAGGGCTTGGCTGCGGCTCTGTATCGTAAAACGCGATGAATGCTTCTCTCTGATTTTTTCTCCCCGAACACGAATATATGGAGTTGGAGTTGAGGTCGGTGGAGCGTTAGGGGGCCCACGAGGCAGGGGGCGCGCCCAGAGGGGTAGGCGCGTCCCCACCCTCATGGACATGGTGTGGGCCCCCTGACGTGGATTCTTCTTCCAGTATTTTTTATATATTCCAAAAATAATCTCCATTGATTTTCAGGTCATTCCGAGAACTTTTATTTCTGCACAAAAATAACACCATGGCAATTCTTCTGAAAACAGCTTCAGTACGGGTTAGTTCCATTCAAATCATGCAAGTTAGAGTCCAAAACAAGGGCAAAAGTGTTTGGAAAAGTAGATACGATGGAGACGTATCACTAACCGTCTGGAAGAATGACAATCTTCAAAGGTAACAGGCGTCGGATCACATAGATCAATCTCTTCAGTGATGTTCAATCACTTTGGCTCCAGATTTTTTCCTCACTTAGGATTCTCTCAAAGTCATTAGAGGATAGGTTGCTCTCAAATGACAAGTGTCAAGTTCTCTCGGAGCAGCCAACCAACAAGTGGTTGTGGGTGGCTATTTATAGCCATGGGCAACCCGACATGAATTGTCTTAAATGCCCTTCTCTGATTCGACTGTTGTCAGGATAAGGATCCACTTGACAGCTGCTACCACTTCAGCTTGCGTTGGTTTTTCCCTTGAAGAGGAAAGGGTGATGCAGCAAAGGAGTGTAAGTATTTCCCTTAGTTTTGAGAACCAAGGTATCAATCCAGTAGGAGACTACGCAACAAGCCACCGAATACCTACACAAACAAACACCAACTTGCAACCAACGCGACAAAGGGGTTGTCAATCCCTTCACGGTTATTCGCAAAGTGAGATCTAATAGAGATGGATAAACGGTAAAGTAATATTTTTGGTATTTTTGGTTTATGGAACGGAAAGTAAAAGATTGCAAAGTAAGGGAACGGTGACAGAAATTGGCAAATTGACGGGAAACTAATATGATGTAAAATAGACCCAGGGGGCATAGGTTTCACTAGAGGCTTCTCTCAAGATAGAAAATATTATGGTGGGTGAACAAAATTACTGCCGAGCAATTGATAGAAAAGCACAAGTTATGACGATATCTAAGGCAATGATCATGAATATAGGCATCACATCCGTGTCAAGTAGACTGAAATGATTCTGCATCTACTACTATTACTCCACACATTGACCGACTCCTGCCTGCATCTAGAGTATTAAGTTCATAAGAAGAGAGTAATGCATTAAGCAAGATGACATGATGTAGCGGGATTAACTCAAGCAATATGATGAAAACCCCATCTTGTTATCCTCGATGGAAACAATACAATACGTGCCTTGCTGCCCCAACTGTCACTGGGAAAGGACACCACAAGATTGGACCCAAAGCTAAGCACTTCTCTCATTGCAAGAAAAACCAATCTAGGTGGCCAAACCAAATCGATAGTTCGAAGAGACTTGCAAAGATATCAAATCATGCATATAAGAATTAAGAGGAGATTCAAATAATATTCATAGATAAGTTGATCATAAATCCACAATTCATCGGATCTCTTCATACACACCGCAAAAGAGTATTACATTGAATGGATCTCCAAGAACATCGAGGATAACTTTGTATTGAGAATCAAAGAGAGAGAAGAAGCCATCTAGCTACTAGCTATGGACCCGTAGGTTTGAAGTAAACTACTCATGCTTCATCGAGAGGCAATGGTGTTGATGTAGAAGCCCTCCGTGATCGATTCCCCCTCCGACAGGATGCCGGAAAAGGCCCCAAGATGGGATCTCACGGGTACAGAAAGTTTCGGCTGTGGAAAAGTGGTTTCGTGGCTCCCCCAGATGTTTTGGTGGGTATAAGAGTATATATAGGCAAAAGAATTAGGTCAGGGGAGCTACGAGGTCTCCACAAGGTCGGGGGGCACGCCCTCCACCCTTGTGGCCGCCTCAGGGCTCCTCTGGCTTGCATTCCAAGTCTCCTGGGTGTCTCCTAGTCCAATAAAAATCATGGAGAAAGTTTTATTCCATTTGGACTCCGTTTGGTATTCCTTTTCTGCGAAACTCTAAAACAAGGAAAAACCAGAAACTGGCACTAGGCTCTAGGTTAATAGGTTAGTCCCAAAAATCATATAAAATAGCAGATTGATGCATATAAAACATCCAAAACAGATAATATAATAGCATGGAACAATAAAAAATTATAGATACGTTGGAGACGTATCAAGCATCCCCAAGCTTAATTCCTTCTCGTCCTCGAGTAGGTAAATGATAAAAACAAAATTTTTGATGTGAAATGCTACCTAACATATTTATTCATGTAATTCTCTTTATTGTGGTATGAATGTTCAAATCTGTAAGATTCAAAACAAAAGTATATATTGAGATAAAAACAATAATACTTCAAGCATACTAACAAAATAATTATGTCTTCTCAAAATAACATGGCCAAAGAAAGCTTATCCCTAAAAAATCATATAGTCTGGCTATGCTCCATCTTCATCACACAAAATATTCAAATCATGCACAACCCCGATGACAAGCCATGCAATTGTTTCATACTTTTGACGTTCTCAAACTTTTTTAACTTTCACGCAATACATGAGCGTGAGCCATGGACATAGCACTATAGGTGGAATAGAATGGTGGTTGTGGAGAAGACAAAAAGGAGAAGATAGTCTCACATCAACTAGGCGTATCAACGGGCTATGGAGATGCCCATCAATAGATATCAATGTGAGTGAGTAGGGATTGCCATGCAACAGATGCACTAGAGCTATAAGTGTATGAAAGCTCAACAAAAGAAACTAAGTGGGTGTGCATCCAACTTGCTTGCTCACGAAGACCTAGGGAAATTTGAGGAAGCCCATCATTGGAATATACAAGCCAAGTTCTATAATGTAAAATTTTCACTAGTTTATGAAAGTGATGACATAGGAGACTCTATCATGAAGATCATGGTGCTACTTTGAAGCACAAGTGTGGAAAAAGGATACTAACATTATCCCTTCTCTCTTTTTCTCTCATTTTTTGGGCCTTCTCTTTTTTATTTTGCCGTTCTCTCTTTTTTTTATTTCCTCACGTGGGACAATGTTCTAATAATGAAGATCATCACACTTTTATTTACTTACAACTCAAGAATTACAACTCGATACTTAGAACAAAATATGACTCTATGTGAATGCCTCCGGTGGTGTACCGGTATGTGCAATGAATCAAGAGTGACATGTATAAAAAATGATGAATGGTGGCTTTGACACAAATACGATGTCGACTACATGATCATGCAAAGCAATATGACAATGATGGAGTGTGTCATAATAAACGGAACGGTGGAAAGTTGCATGGCAATATATCTCGGAGTGGCTATGGAAATGCCATAATAGGTAGGTATGGTGGCTGTTTTGAGGAAAGAGATGTGGTTGGTTTATGGTACCGACGAAAGTTGCGCGGTACTAGAGAAGCTATCAATGGCGGAAAGGTGGGAGTGCGTATAATCCATGGACTCAACATTAGTCATAAAGAACTCACATACTTATTGTAAAAATCTATTAGTCATTGAAACAAAGTACTATGCGCATGCTCCTAGGGGGGTAGATTGGTAGGAAAAGACCATCGCTCGTCCCCGACCGCCACTCATAAGGAAGACAATCAAAAAACATCTCATGCTCCAACTTCGTTACATAACGGTTCACCATACGTGCATGCTACGGGACTCACAAACCTTAACACAAGTATTTCTCAAATTCACAACTACTTACTAGCATGACTCTAATATCACCATCTTCATATCTCAAAACAATCATAAGGAATCAAACTTCTCATAGTATTCAATGCACTTTATATGAAAGTTTTTACTATATCCCTCTTGGATGCCTATCATATTAGGACTAATTTTATAACGAAAGCAAATTACCATGCTGTTTAGAAACTCTCAAAATAATATAAGTGAAGTACGAGAGTTCATAAATTTCTATAAAATAAAACCACTGACGTGCTCTAAAAAATATAAGTGAAGCACTAGAGCAAATTTTGCCTAGCTCAAAATATATAAGTGAAGCACATAGAGCATTCTAATAAATCACGATTCATGCGTGTCTCTCTCAAAAGGTGTGTACAGAAAGGATGATTGTGTCAAACTAAAAAGTAAAGACTCAAATCATACAAAACGCTCCAAGCAAAACACATATCATGTGGTGAATAAAAATATAGCCTCAAGTAAAGTTACCGATAGACGAAGACGAAAGAGGGGATGCCTTCCCGGGGCATCCCCAAGCTTAGGATTTTTGACATCCTTGAATATTACCTTGGGGTGCCTTGGTCATCTCCAAGCTTAGGCTCTTGCCAGTCCTTATTCCACAGTCCATCAAATCCTTACCCAAAACTTGAAAACTTCACAACACAAAACTCCAACAGAAAATCTCGTAAGCTCTGTTAGTATAAGAAAATAAATCACCACTTTTGGTACTGTTGTGAACTCCTTCTTTATTTATATTGGTGTAATATCTACTGTATTCCAACTTTTCCATGGTTCACACCCCCCGATACTAGCCATAGATGCATCAAAATAGGCAAACAACACACAGAACAGTCTGTAGCAATCTGGAGATTTCGAATACTTATGTAACTCCAAAAATCCTGAGAAAATAGGAAATCCTATATAATTTGTTTATTAATCTTCTTCAAAAATAATCAGTATTTTATCGTGCTCCTGCTAAAACTAATAACTGTTTTCGTGAGCACAAAAGTTTCTATTTTTCAGCAAGATTAAATTAACTATCACCGTAGGTCTTACTTGGCACAAACACCAATTAAAACACAAAACCACATCTAACCAGAGGCTAGATGATTTATTCAAAGCAAAACAGGACCTAAAAATCAAGAACTAAAAAAAATTGGGTTGCCTCCCAACAAGCACTATTGTTTAACGCCCCTAGCTAGGCATAAAAACACGAATAAATCTATGTATTATCATCTTTGGCCTTTATCTTTTTAATGGAATTATGATCGAATCCGGGAGGTTCCTTATGTTTCCCTTCATACTTGGAGATTTTTAGATCTAGAGCATCCAACCACTTATTGCAAAGAGTGATCAACTGTAACATCCCAAAATTCTAAATTTTGGAATGTTATAATAAATAGATAGATTGATTGATTGTTTGATTGTTGTGTGATTGATTGAGTGAAATTCGAAACTTTCTGAAAGTTAAATGAGAGGGAATAAAAGGACTTTCCCAAACTTTCACCTTTTTGCATTTTGATCTCCGTGAATTCAAATTCTTTTCAAATACAAAACCCTCGAGAGAAGATGATATGACTTCTTCCATTTAATTAAATGAAAAGGGTTTTTGAAAAGATTTGAATTTTATTTGGAAAATTTCAAATTCAGAAACTTTAAGCAACTCAATGATTTTCATGAGAGAAGATAAATTGACTTCTTCAAAATATATGAAATACGAGTTGGAAGTTTAAAAGGATCAAATTTAAAGTCCGTTTGAAATTATTTTCAATTTGGAGTTATTTGGGTTTTATTCAAATTATTTTTCTCCAAAAATAAAATAAATGGAAAATAGGGTAAAATGATTCCATACATCAGAAAATTGGAGAAAAATAATTTTGAAATAATTTTGGTATTTCTAAAATGATTTTTATTGGGTTTAATGTAGAAGTAGCACTGTCTGAATTACTTGAATTTTTATGAATTTTATTTGGCTCTAGAGAAATGTCCATGTTATAGAAAATCTTTTTCAGAAAATTCTGATATATAATATGCCTATATAAAATTTTATTTTATTATCATTATCCAGCTTTCCTTTTTTGTTCTATATAAAAAAAGAAAAAAAAAATCTACGCGTGCGCCTGGAACTAACCGCCGCCCACGTGTGTAGCTTAGCAGCAGACCGGTCCGTTTTTCTTTTGTTTTCTTTTGTCTTTTTTATTTTATTTTCGTTAATGTTCAATTTTTTTAAACAAATTTAAGAAAGAAAATAGACTTCGAAAAAAATACAGCCTGTGTTCGGGGCGCGGCCGGCCGAGGCCTTTAGGTCCGTGCGAGGTGTTAGCCTTTTTCTTCTCTGTTTCGTATATTTTCGTCTATGTTTGGTCCCACATTGCCTAGCCTTTGACCATTAAACCTCTTTTTCACCTATAAATATAGACCCATAGAGCCTCCAAAAATCATCCGATTCGAGTTAAATCAATATTTTGGTTTGATTAGATTCATTTAAGAAAAATATTTTTCTCCTCTCCGGCGCGACTTCTGGAAGTTGTCTCCTCTCTCCGAAGTTGTCTTTTCTCTACCTTATAAATGTATCTTTCTTTGTTTTTATACTTCTGTAGTTTATTATTTCTAGACTAATACGATAGAATAATTAGATTATCAAATAGTCTACGTATTTATACAGTAGACCTAGATTTTTTTTACCGTAGCTATTTTTCTTTCGTAAAACAGTTTGGCCCTGATTTTTCAAATAGCCATAACTTTTCACCCGTTTATCCAAATTAGATGAAACCAGCACCTATAGCTTCGTCTTGTTTTTACCTATCCAGTGAACCTGTCACATCAACTTTTTGAAATTTTCAATTTACAAATTTTGTTCTGATTCATATTCAAACTTATTTTGAACATAGCTTGAGTTTCGTAACTCCGATTTAGTTGATTCTTTTTGCAAATCGAAGCTCTTGACCTAAACTTTCTGATAAGGCGAAATTCATATAATTTTGGTACTATTAGAAATTGTTTTATGTTGCAAGAGTTGTTTGCTTGGTTTTGATGTTTTCCGAACTGCCTTCTTCGTTCTTCCCGATCTTCTTAGTGATTGCTTATGTGTGGTTACTATTGCTTGCTCACGATAGATTGAACGGAGTGTGACGAGTAGAACTATCAAGAGTTATGAGTGTGAATCATCTTCAATGAACAGTACAAGGAAAGTTCACACTTTGATCATATCCCTTTCATACCCAGTTTTTATGCATTAGTTTCACCCTCAAACATTGCATGGTTACAAATTGATAACATGTGGGTATCGGGAAGTAGTTGATGAGGTAGGAATCTATTGCCCTGCATTCAAACCCTGGGAGTTACTTTTACGTTATGCTCATATTGCTATGCTATGCTCGTAGACGTGGATTGGTTTTGAGAGAATTCATGACAGATGTGAGAGTTATTATTTAATGGTTAACTTAAGGTGGCTACTTTAATACACATTTGGGTGGATTGGTTGGGGCACCCTGGAGTACCCAGTGGTTTGCCCGGGCACCTGGAGAACCCAGTGCTTACCCAAGGGGATCCCGGAGGACCCGTGTGATCACCCTATGGAATGCCACCCAGGCTCAAAGGGATCATAAGATTATTCATGCTAGAAACTTTCGTGTGCAGCCACAAGCTATTATGGGCTCTAGCATAGTTGAGTAAGTTGCGTGAAGCTCTTGAAGAGATAGACTAGCAGATTTAGTGGGTTGTAGGTGGTATAGTCTATCCGGAGTAGAGAGTTAATGCTTTTGAAAGACTGTGTCTCGGTCATCCATTTCTCAAACACCATGTAGTGCGAGAAATCCAACGGAGGATATCGAGTCTTGTGGGGAAAAGTGCGCAAACCTCTGTAGAGTGTACAAACTAATCATGGTTAGCCGTGTCCCCGGTTATGGACATCTTGAGTCTCTGGTACTTGGATTATCCTATTGATCTCATCACGTTACCTAAATAATTTGTTGGGTTATTGATGCTAATTTGGGATTGAGTTGGAGGAACCTTCTCAATATTTTCAACCAACTTTGTAGTTAAATAAATTATATTCCTTTACAGTAGGGAAAAATTGGCTTTTTGCAAAAACATTATAACCAGAGAGCTTTTCCACCAGCCAAATATGCATGTAGTGATAGCCTTTATTCATCATTATCCTATGGTGTGAATTTGCCAGTACATTCAATGTACTGACCCTTTGTGGCTGCAACATCTCATGTTGCAGGATTCTTACGACGAGTAAGTGATACGTTAGGGTTATGATTTCTACACTCAACTTTGCTGTTGGTGTTGATGGTAATCCACAACCTTATTGTTACTTCCGCTATTTGGATTGAGGTAATAGTATTTACGTTACTTTATACATGTGATTTACCTCTGTTATAAATCCTCGAGTACTGTGTGTGTCAGCATACCGATCCAGGGATGACACTTAAGCACAGAGACTTGACCGTCTGAGGTCGGGTCGCTACATCAACATATTAATCTAGTGAAGGTTCGCCTAACATTTTTAAGAGGTTCAAGAGATTTTTGCAAAAAGTTTGTTACTTCGCATAGTTACTCAAAAACTTGGGTTTCCTCTTGAGTATGATGTAATCCCTTTTGTGGGGGTAGTACTCCTACTATTCCCTCTATAATCTCATATGAAATACCGGGATCAATTTCAATAAAATTCCCTTTAGCGGCAAAATCCAAGAGTTGTCTATGGGACATGGTTAGCCCAACAAAAAAATTACGAAGTAAAATCTTGAAATCTCCATCTATAGTGCAATTACGATAGGATTCCATCATCCTAAACCAAGCATCTTTTAAGTTTTCTCCTTGTCTTTGTTTGAAGTGAAGAACTTCAAAATCGGGAGATGAAGGAAGAGAGAAAGGGCTAGCCATAGAAGTGAGATAAGCACACAAAAGGCAAACGAAGAAGACGAGCAGGAGAGGGCGAAGAAAAGGCGAATCTTTTCGAAAATCATTTTAGAAGTGGGGGAGAGGAAAACGAGAGGCGAATGGCGAATAATGTAATGCGAGGGATGAGAGTTTATGATGGGTATTTGGTATGTCTTGGCTTGGTGTAGATCTCCCCGGCAACGGCGCCAGAAATCCTTCTTGCTACCTCGTGAGCTTGCGTTGGTTTTTCCCTTGAAGAGGAAAGGGTGATGTAGTAAAGGAGCATAAGTATTTCCCTCAGTTTTGAGAACCAAGGTATCAATCCTATAGGAGACTACACAACAAGCCACCGAATACCTGCACAAACAAACACCAACTTGCAACCAACACGACAAAGGGGTTGTCAATCCCTTCGCGGTTATTCGCAAAGTGAGATCTGATAGAGATGGATAAACGGTAAAGTAATATTTTTGGTATTTTTGGTTTATGGAATGAAAAGTAAAAGATTGCAAAGTAAGGTAATGGTGACAGAAAGTGGCAAGTTTACGTGAAGCTAATATGATGTAAAATAGACCAGGGGGCCTTAGGTTTCACTAGAGGCTTCTCTCAAGATACAAAATACTACGGTGGGTGAACAAATTACTGTCGAGCAATTGATAGAAAAGCGCAAAGTTATGACAATATCTAAGGCAACGATCATCAATATAGGCATCACGTCCGTGTCAAGTAGACCGAAATGATTCTGCATCTACTACTCTTACTCCACACGTCGACCGACTCCTGCCTACATCTAGAGTATTAAGTTCATAAGAACAGAGTAATGCATTAAGCAAGATGACATGATGTAGCGGGATTAACTCAAGCAATATGATGAAAACCCCATCCTGTTTTCCTCGATGGCAACAATACAATATGTGCCTTGCTGCCCCTACTGTCACTAGGAAAGGACACCGCAAGATTGAACCCAAAGCTAAGCACTTCTCCCATTGCAAGAAAAAACCAATCTAGTTGGCCAAACCAAATCGATAGTTCGAAGAGACTTGCAAAGATATCAAATCATGCACATAAGAATCCAGAGGAGATTCAAATAATATTCATAGATAAGCTGATCATAAATCCACAATTCATCGGATCTTGGCAAACACACCGCAAAAGAGTATTACATCGAATGGATCTCTAAGAACATCGAGGAGAACTTTGTATTGAGAATCAAAGAGAGAGAAGAAGCCATATAGCTACTAGCTATGGACCCGTAGGTCTGAAGTAAACTACTCATGCTTCATCGGGGAGGCAATGGTGTTGATGTAGAAGCCCTCCGTGATCGATGCCCCCTCTGACAGGATGCCGGAAAAGGCCCCAAGATGGGATCTCACGGGTACAGAAGGTTGCAGCGATGGAAAAGTAGTTTCGTGGCTCCCCCGGATGTTATTGGAGTATAAGAGTATATATAGGTGAAAGAATTAGGTCAGGGGAGCTACGAGGGGCCCACAAGGTCGGGGGGCGCGCCCCACCCCCTGGGCGCGCCCTCCACCCTTGTATCCGCCTTGGGGCTCCTCTGACTTGCACTCCAAGTCTCCTGGGTGTCTTTTGGTCCAAGAAAAATCATGGAGAAAATTTTACTCCGTTTGGTATTCCTTTTCTGCGAAACTCTAAAACAAGGAAAAAATAGAAACTGGCACCGGGCTCTAGGTTAATAGGTTAGTGCCAAAAATCATATAAAATAACATATTAATGCATATATAACATTCAAAACAGATAATATAATTGCATGGAACAATAAAAATTTATAGATATGTCGGAGACATATCAACAGCTGGCCCGCGGTGCAGCAACGGTCAAAATTTGAACTCTCAAATTCGTCAGGGCACTCAATTTTCTCACTTTTAGGCAGATTGCACTGGCGAAATCCTAACTCCTCAGCCTGACCAAATTTGTCGGCGACCAGATGATCTTCGTCACTGTCGCTAGCAAATGTGTTAGCTATTTTGGAGATATCCAAAGGCTTCAATCGAAGCGGCTTGGGTATGTATAGGTTTGAGCATCCCTTTGGAAATGTGAAATATTTTTCACCTAGACCCCCTTTAACAATATGAATTTTCCTATGACTCAAATAAGAAGAAAGAAACTACGAAAACAAAAGTCTTCAAGCTTCAAAGTCTTCACATCAATTTCTTCAAAGGTTTTACCAATTTCATCACCAATTTCTTCACTTGAAGAAATACATTTTTAGTGGTTGTCTACCATGTGTTAAACCAAATCTTCGAGGACTCTGTCTCCTGTGTATACTCACAAACATGTTAGTTCCTCAACCTATTCGTCTTCAATACTCCAAAACCACTAAGGGGGCACTTGATGCACTTACAATTACATTCATAATTTTTAATATTTACTTTAATAGTAGGTTCCACTCATCATATAATTTCCTAGGTATTGAAACCTCCAACTCTAGTTTTTCTTCAAAAGCCTTCACCATAGGTCCTACAATATGTTTAACGAACGCTTTACTTTATTCATAAGCATTGAGTGAATTTATCATGGATTGCAACAAGGAATTAAATTCAACTAAAGAACAACTATCATAATTGAAGTCCTTGAAATCCAAAGTAGTGGGCACATCACTAGTTAAGGTCTTGACCTCTCCAAACCCACTTTTATCATTTTTATCATTATGATCCACTACAAAAAAGACACTTCTGTGATGATACGTGTTTGTCACAATAGGTCACATTTTCTGTCATGCATGTACATCCATGAAAAATTTATGACAGAATCAAGATAGTCATACATGTGCTGTCGTAGAAGTGTTCCATGACATTACAAAAATTATCATCACGGAAGTGTCCACTTCCATGACGATAAATCGTGCATCATGGAAGTGCTTTTGTCAAGGGTGACCAACACGTGACATCCACCGTAACAGAATGTCGTTAAGCTATCGGGTCCGGTTTTGGATCCGATAACCCGCTAACAGCCTAGACCAATGAGGATTTTCCACGTGTAAAACTCATTGGCAGGAGGAAACACGTGTTGGCTCACCGTTGGGACAGATGTCATCCATTCATTGGATAGGAGACGCCTATGATACGTCGACACGTGGCACGGCCCAACAGAGGCCCATTCCAGTGAAAAGGCCGGCCCGTTTGACTTGGTCAAAAGGTAACGGGCCAGCCCACGGAAAGCCTGTTAACGGCCTGATCGTATATAGCCCATTTACGGCCCGCTAACTCACGGCCCGTTATGACCTATATGAATTAAGCCTAGTAGCTTCATCTGGGCCTTCCAATATGATTCCAGCCCATTGTAACTTCTGGCCCAGTTATGGCCCATGATGCCTTTCAGCCCATACGACACCATTTGTAACTCTTGGCCCATTAACGGCTCGTGGTGAATCTGGCCCGCAATGAACAGTGTACCCCTTTATACCCTTTAACGACCCATTATTCCATTGGGCCGTTTCGAACCCGTGTTATCTTTTGGCCTTCTCAGGGCCCATTTATTCTTGGGCTCATTTCCAGCATTCGGTTACTTACGGCCCGTCATTGGCCTTTTCTGCCTGTGGGCCAAATTCATCTCGCGGTTACAATCGACCCATTTGCGGCCCGTTACTCTGTTGGGCCGTTTCCCTAACGTCATCAAATACGGCCAATTAACGACGGCATGTTATTGTCGGCCCATGAACGGATGATTCCAAATCTAGCCCGTTTACGGCCCATAATGCGGTCTATTATTGGCCCATGTTTGGCCTATCGATCATACGGCACGTAGAAGGCCCATTGATGCTATGGCTCGTAGAAGGCCCATTCTTTCCATGACCCAAAGAAGCCCCATTGTTTCTACGGCCCATAGGAGGCCCATGGTAACTACAGTAAATTTGAGCCCATGGTTACTGTGGCCTAGTTTTAAAAAATAGGTTATTGCGGCCACTAGCAAACCGCGGAAAAAGAACTGCACTAACTACAAGCAAACAAATAAACAAGACAACAAGGAAATAAATAAGCAAGCAACTTACGCTAGGCTATCACGGCTGAGGGAGTCCTGGATTAGGGGGTGTCCGAATAGCCGTACTATATCCTTTGGCCGGACTGTTGGACTATGAAGATACAAGATTGAAGACTCCGTCCCGTGTCCGGAAGGGACTTTCCTTGGCGTGGAAGGCAGGCTTGGCGATACGGATATGAAGATCTCCTACCATTGTAACCGACTCTATGTAACCCTAACCCTATCCGGTGTCTATATAAACCGGAGGGTTTTAGTCCGTAGGACAACATACACATCAACAATCATACCATAGGCTAGCTTCTAGGGTTTAGCCTCTTCGATCTCGTGGTAGATCTACTCTTGTACTACCCATATCATCAATATTAATCAAGCAGGACGTAGGGTTTTACCTCCATCGAGAGGGCCCGAACCTGGGTAAAACTTCGTGTCCCTTGCCTCCTGTTACCATCCGGCCTAGACGCACAGTTCGGGACCCCCTACCCGAGATCCGCCGGTTTTGACACCGACAACGGCTATTACACATATTACATCCACTAGGCATCAAAGTTCGCCACCAGTGCAAATATAGGGAACAAAGCAGCATATCATATACACTGGTTGTCAAAGATGATGACCCGTGCAAATAAACGCCGCAGCAAAACAAGTCTAGAACTGAAACCACTTTAGAAGAGCTCAAGAAACAATATCCTGGGTACCCATAATGCTGGCAAGATGCTTAGCAAGCTTATTAAATTTCTCTTGTTTGGATCTTAAATTCTCCAGCACTTGCTGTTGCACCAGAAAGTATGCATCTGAATTCTGCATGGACTTCCTCAGTCCTTTGGCTTCCTGTCGCATAACATCTGATCTATGTCTTTCCACTTGAAGTTGAGACTCAAGAAGTCGAACTGATTCAGGCAGCGAGTTCGAAGAGCTGGTGCCAGCAGTAGTAGCTAGTAACTCAAACACTACATCAGGACAGGACTTTGGGGTTGTCTCAGTGTCTTCAATATAATTTTTATCAGCTTTCTTGGAGACCAATAGGGATGTCTCACTATCTTGAACCTTATTTGCATTACTTCCTTTACCATTGCGTAACGGGGTACTCTTCTCCAATATTTTATCTGCGTTCTAAAAGAGAAACAAACAAACACATCACATATTTACAATGTAGCATATGAAACTCATTTTGGTAAACCAGTTCAGTAGTAAGGTGGACAGGATAACATCATGAAACAAACATATATCTATGTAGTATGGTCACTGTATGGTCTATATCATTCTAGTTTATCTTATATTTACTAATTGGAAGCATCATTAGAGCCTCCACGTTAATCCTTGAAAAGCAGGTTTATCATCTGTTTGATCTTCAAATTAGATATTGACAGCCGTTAGATCAAAGAGAGTCCTCTCAAGTTGTCCCACACTTAGACTACTGTAAAAAAATGGATGAAAGGGAGTCCACATGTGTTGTCCCACCTTACTCTCCCGTCAAACAAAAAAAATCAAAGAATCATCAAGAGTCCAAATTATATGTTCTAGCGCCGCAACTCTTCCTCATCCTCCTTGCCTCTCCCATGCGTCTGCGCCACGATCCATCCAAGTCACCCATCTCCCGGATCCTCCTCCTCTCCAATCTTTCTATATTTGTGCCCTAAGATGCAATCCATGCATGTTGGACCTTGAGAAGGTAAGTTGTTGCCGCTCCTCAACTGAACTTCTCTCCTTCATTGTGTTCTGATCTGATGTTGCAATCAAGACTCACCACCAATCGATGCCTCACCTCAAGCCTATGGTGTCACGTCCACATGGTCTCTCCCATCGGTTCCCATCTGGTCTCTGCTAGGTTGCCATCCCCCAATGATTCTGTCCAAGATTTTGACATTTGTTTCCTCCCAGACTCATATGGTTGCATGTCATATTCCTCTCCATAGAAGGTAATTCGTGTACCTCAACGCCTATAAATTTTTCTCATATTTTGCTACATTGGTCGTTCAGATTTGGCCAGCCTTTATGTTCCAGCTTTGTGGAAAGTTACATATGTAGATACATGCTTCAATGGGGCGTGGAAATATGGATGCTTATATTTATAAAATTTATCTGCCACCACCTCCTTTATGTTCCAGCTTAGTGGAACCTTCTGTATGAGTATACGATCTGAAGAACCTAATTGTTTGCTTACTCCTACCCGCCTTACCATCTGTGCTTTATCGTGTAATAGACGTACTTTTAGATTTTATTTAAGATAATAATACATTCAGATTTAGTAAGAGTTTGTTTTACAATGTTGTGCATAACTGCTATTGATCATAGGAGAACACTCGAACGCAAATGTTCGCTCGATGTGTCTGATGCTCGACGCATCGTGCACCCCCCCCTCTGTGGCAGTCCACCCAACGTGTAGCCTGCATTGTGGACGACCTCTCTGGATCGGGCGGCTAGCAATCCGTTGCGCGGGAAGATTCTCTGTACCATGCTGTTTTCCAAATACATGCTACAGCCAAGTACTAACATTTTCCATTTTATAGGCCAGTCATTAGAGACATGTTTATAGCCTACGGCCGTTAGATAGTGCATAGTATTTGATGTGTCATGTGGACATTAATTAGCTTCTCCCTGAATGTTAAATAGTAAAAAGGTTCTGGTCATAATGAAATTTTGTTGTGTTTCCTTATGTATAGAACACTTCACTACAGATAACTGTTCCCTATGTTACATCATGTAATATTTTCAGAGAAACTTGCTGGCATTCTTTATTATTCTTTAAGGTATTTCATGGCTCCCTTTGGTCAAAACATTCTTCCGGTGTTCCATTACATAATCTACAGAAAACGTATGGAGTGCATATTGTTGGCATACTTATCTTGCCTTCAGAATAAAATTTCTAAGAAAATGAAAAATTTGTGCCTTTTTGTAACTGAGAAGGATCCATCCATCTTAGAAATACAAGTGCTAAAATATCCCCAGATGTAGCAAATAATGTTAGTTTTCAGTATGACTTCCACATAACATATATGTCTTATGGTTTCTTTGCAATTCCATATGAGTCCGTACAACATTATTTTCCCTTCACCGATCCTTTTACGTGTTTTTATCTGCAGTGAATTGGTGAAAGAAATGCATGCCATCATTTAATATACCATGGAGTATAATTTCCACGTGCCATACTCAAGACTTCTCTGTCATATATGAGGTTATTACCAAAATTTTGATTACTGTAGTTCACAACAGGTATATTACAACTTTGATGATGCTCCACATTAGGATATCAGATATCTGCATATATCTTCATCTCAATACAGTTTTTGTTTGGCGCGTCGTAGATGCCAAATTCATGTTCTTTGGTGTTATACAGATGTACTATGTTGGTAACCAACACTAAGATTAGTTGTGCAGACCCCAAGAGTGAAGAGATATGAGTCCTGTTAGAGATCACAATGGCCTTGGCAAAAAATATCAGATGGTTCCTGAGATGTTAGATAAATTGTTGCCTAACAAAACCCATTGTGTTTCAGTCGATACACATATTATCATCATTATAAAATGGCCACTGTGTCATCCCGCTGATAATAGTGGTGTGAAGCTGATCATACTTCTGTTAAAGTATGTAGGTACACACATTTTGTTGAATCCATCACCATATTTTCCCTCTACTACTACTTCTCTTATAGCAAGCATGGTATATAAGACAAACTAGCCACAAGCTTAGCATGAGTCATATATATACATTGTTTTTTACAGGATCTCCATAGATATCAAGCATAGTAGAAAGCCTTATTAGATGCTACTTTCGTGTATCTAGGCATCCTCTCTCTTATTTCAAACTAATGATTCACACCTCTAGATTATGGTCCTAACCTTTTTGAGAAAACAATTGGTAGCCAAGCATGATGGTTTAAGTGTCATAGATGATCCATTCTCTACCACCTTACTAGCAGACTTTAATAGAAGGACTACAATTTATGTTGATCTATAAATGATTTATTCCTTATTAAAAATAATTATATAAGCTAATAGTGATTTTTCTTCTGTATTTCAGTTCCCAAATTGTTTTGTCTGTTAGCAATCCAAATTAAAGTTATATTCAGCAACAGATAATTGGTTCAATTTTTTAGATCTCAAACGACTGTCTGCTGCAAGATGCATTTGCTACCGATGGCAAAACTGGTAACAAATAGAGTTACTTGGCGACTTTTTTAAGATTGTAGATCACTTTGTGTGATGCAAGGAAAAACTCAATTTGCTGCTGAGGACAAAACTAACAAGATATTATTTACTTGGTCCGAAGAAATCGACCATTGCAGCAGATTACATGTACGTGGTGACCATCTTTTGTCATATCTGGCCAGAATGGATATTATTATAAAAAAACTAACTGATGTAAAACAATGGACAGGAACCTAGCACGTCGATTGCCAATCATATTTTCTTATTACTGCGTCGAATGATACATCATGTTGGGAAATATGTTGTACTTTAAATTCTTATAACATAGATTAGACTACGTGATGTAATCCTTTTCATGTGATCAAGGGTTTCATGTTATACATGTCACCAAGTACTACAAAGTTCAATGGTTCTTGAAATTTTGTGCGCTTAAATTCGAACCTGGTCCTTAGCATAAAAAATAGTGAAAACATATCAGGCAAAAACTCCAATACCATCTATATCAGGCAAAATAGGTTCACAACTCAATTAACTTGGACAAGGAAGTTAAGTTAGAAAAAAGGAACTTACACTTGCCGGTATCAAATCTATGTTAATTAGTTAAGTTGGTTTGTATATGGTTCACTCCAGAATGTATCACTCCAAGGTAACGCTGCACGGGCAGAACACATGTGCACACACTATCACAATTTTCATTCCTTTATAAGCTATAAAGCAAACAACACGTCCCACGAATTTTACTTCTTTTGTTGTTGTTCGAATATCAATCAGAAAAAAATAACATGTTTTAGAAAAGGTAACTCTAAATTATATTCTCACTTGGCAATAGAGTCATAAAACCTTTAAAATAAAAATGTTATTCGAAATCAAACTAGCCCATGCGGATGCATGGGTTGCTGACTAGTTTCCATAAGGCACAGTCTTTCAAAAGCATTAACTCTCTACTCCGGATAGACTATACCACCTACAACCCACTAAATCTGCTAGTCTATCTCTTTAAGAGCTTCATGCAACTTACTCAACTATGCTAGAGCCCATAATAGCTTGTGGCTGCACACAAAAGTTTCTAGCATGAATAATCTTATGATCCCTTTGAGCCTGGGTGGCATTCCATAGGGTGATCACACGGGTCCTTCAGGATCCCCTTGGGTAAGCACTGGGTTCTCCAGGTGCCCGGGCAAACCACTGGGTACTCCAGGGTGCCCCAACCAATCCACCCAGATGTGTATTAAAGTAGCCACCTTAAGTTAACCATTAAATAATAACTCTCACATCTGTCATGAATTCTCTCAAAACCAATCCACGTCTACGAGCATAGCATAGCAATATGAGCATAACGTAAAAGTAACTCCCAGGGTTTGAATGCAGGGCAATAGATTCCTACCTCATCAACTACTTCCCGATACCCACATGTTATCAATTTGTAACCATGCAATGTTTGAGGGTGAAACTAATGCATAAAAACTGGGTATGAAAGGGATATGATCAAAGTGTGAACTTGCCTTGTACTGTTCATGAAGATGATTCACACTCATAACTCTTGATAGTTCTACTCGTCACACTCCGTTCAATCTATCGTGAGCAAGCAATAGTAACCACACGTAAGCAATCACTAAGAAGATCAGGAAGAACGAAGAAGGCAGTTCGGAAAACATCAAAACCAAGCAAACAACTCTTGCAACATAAAACAATTTCTAATAGTACCAAAATTATATGAATTTGGCCTTATCAGAAAGTTTAGGTCAAGAGCTTCGATTTGCAAAAAGAATCAACTAAATCGGAGTTACGAAACTCAAGCTATGTTCAAAATAAGTTTGAATATGAATCAGAACAAAATTTGTAAATTGAAAATTTCAAAAAGTTGATGTGACAGGTTCACTGGATAGGTAAAAACAAGACGAAGCTATAGGCGCTGATTTCATCTAATTTGGATAAACGGGTGAAAAGTTATGGCTATTTGAAAAATCAGGGCCAAGCTGTTTTATGGAAGAAAAATAGCTACGGCAAAAAAAATCTAGGTCTAATGTATAAATACGTAGACTATTTGATAATCTAATTATTCTATCGTATTAGTCAAGAAATAATAAACTACGGAAGTATAAAAAAAACAAAGAAAGATACATTTATAAGGTAGAGAAAAGACAACTTCGGAGAGAGGAGACAACTTCCAGAAGTCGCACCGGAGAGAAGAAAAATATTTTTCTTAAATGAATCTAATCAAACCAAAATATTGATTTAACCCGAATCGGATGATTTTTGGAGGCTCTGTGGGTCTATATTTATAGATGGAAAATAGGTTTAAGGATCAAAGGCTAGGCAATGTGGGACTAAACGTAGACGAAAATATACAAAACAGAGAGGAAAAAGGCTAACACCTCGCACGGGCCTAAAGGCCTCGGCCGGCCGCGCCCCGTACACGGGCTGCATTTTTTTGAAGTCTATTTTCTTTCTGAAATTTGTTTCAAAAAAACTGAACATTAATGAAAATAAAATAAAAAGGACAAAAGAAAACAAAAGAAAAACGGGCCGTCCTGCTGCTACGCTACGCACGTGGGCGGCGGTTAGTTCCAGGCGCACGCGTAGATTTTTTTTATATAGAAACAAAAAAAGAAAACTGGATAACGATAATAAAATAAAATTTTATATAGGCATATTATATATCAAAATTTTCAGAAAAAGATTTTCTACAACATGGACATTTCTCTAGAGCCAAATAAAATTCACAAAAATTCAAGTAATTCAAACAGTGCTACTTCTACAATAAAACCCAATAAAAATCATTTTAGAAATACCAAAATGATTTCAAAATTATTTCGCTCCAATTTCCTGATGTAGGGAATCATTTTACCCTATTTTCCATTTATTTTATTTTTGGAGAAAAATAATTTGAATAAAACCCAAATAACTCCAAATTGAAAATAATTTCAAACGGACTTTAAATTTGATCCTTTTAAACTTCCAACTCGTATTTCATATATTTTGAAGAAGTCATTTTATCTTCTCTCATGAAAATCATTGAGTTGCTTAAAGTTTCTGAATTTGAAATATTTCCAAATAAAATTCAAATCTTTTCAAAAACCCCTTTTAATTTAATTAAATGGAAGAAGTCATATCATCTTCTCTCGAGGGTTTTGTATTTGAAAAGAATTTGAATTCACAGAGAACAAAATGCAAAAAGGTGAAAGTTTGGGAAAGTCCTTTTATTCCCTCTCATTTAACTTTTAAAAAGTTTCAAATTTCACTCAATCAATCACACAACAATCAAACAAACAATCCATCTATCTATTTATTATAACATTCCAAAATTTAGAATTTTGGGATGTTACAAACCTACCACCCTTAAAATGAATCTCGTCCTCGAGATTCGGAGAGGCTAGCAAGAAAAAGGTTAGGGTTTGGGGTCTCCTCAAAATCCATCAATTGTCGCAGGAGGGGGTCTCGGGTGCTACCACCCTTAGAAGCATGGTTACGGTTCCATCAAAATTCATGTACTCCATCCATATTGTTAACAGTGTCGGTCTCCTCACATCTTCAGGATAATTCCTTATCTGGGCTCTTTCGGTAGTGGCATAACCTTTTCCTCAACTCTTCTGTCTTTCATCTTGGTAAGGTTCTTCTGTGATTGGGTCTTCTTAGCTGACGGGTCTGGCGCCAATACTAAACAACTATCGATATCTCATGGTGGTCAACCATTTATGGCTTCTCCTGCAGGAAATGGGTCTAGGCTTCATTCTCACCGTATAACCTACGGTTGGCAAAAGCTGCCTTGTACAAGGGAAAAATTGCTATACCATTCTAAGGTTTAAACAAGGTTTAATATTGTCGTCTCTCTACTATAGGTAAGTCACTCAGATTTACCATCCCATATAGCAAGGCGAATAATAAGAGTAAGTCGGTATGGTGATCAATCCATCCCGCACCCAAATCATTACCTTGTACATGGTTTAGCGAATCTCGCATTCTAACACTCGCTCATCCTCACAAGCATTGCAGAATTTCTCTTGTCGACGAACTAAGTTCGGATAATTCCATGGATTCTACAAGCCAAACAAAAATCTATCGTTTTTTCACAACTCTCAGGTTTTGCGTTACTCCTATAAGATCGTTTGTCGATAAATGTAACTTCTTCCAGGGTTTTTCCTTTAGCAAGAGTGTGCTTGCTCCTTGGCAGGTCCTGGGGCCTGTGGGTTATGGCCCATCTCATTACTTGTAATCCTTGAGCTCATCCTAGGGGCAACTGATTATTTTCCAAACATCCAGCTTCCTGGCATTCTTAAATCCTTCCAATTGTACTGTCTCTCTTCCTTCTGTTGGTACCAAACTAAGACATGATTACTCAAACTCATCATGGGGTTACAATTGCTCCATATTACCAACATCATATCTCCTTTATATCCAATAGTACTTCATCCCTTCATACTCCTGGGGTATACCACATATCGAGATAAAACTCGTACTTATTTTGTCCGAAATCCACTCAGTGGAATATCGTTATCTTTTTCAAGGGTCAATTGTCCTCGCAGGGTTCTACCACCCTTGAAATGCACAAATTCAGCCATATTTCTAATATCCTCGAAAATGGTCAAAAATATTCTTCATAGAGTAAAAACTCATAAAATCCATATTAGTACCAATGATGCTAAATTTATTTATTCTCCAATGATTACAATCTCTAGCTTTTCCATTACATGTCTCAACTCAACGCCTCGATACAAAAGAGTTGTTCCCACTACTTCTACTACTACTACATTACTTCTCACAAACACAACTAATTATCACAAGTCTCCTTCTCCTTGGGACAATCCCTGGCAAAGTGCCCTGCTTCATTACAACGAAAACATATTACTTCTGACAACTCCCGAGGTTTCCTTGTGATTATATAGCCTCCTTGGGTCCTTGGCTTCCTTTTTGGGCAATTGCTGAGGTAGTGCCCTGACTCCTTGCACCTATAACAGGTGATATGACTCAGATCCTTCCTGGAATCCAATCTACTTCTCTTTCTGGACTTTTCCGTTCCAATCAGGGCTTCTATTTCTTGTGGGTCATACTCTACTTCCTCTGTCGGGAATACTACTAGATCCCCATTCAAACAATTCTGGGAGATGTGTCCTTCTTCTCCACATGATTAGCATGACTTGGTGCAGGGTTTAATTGGTTGTTCTTTGGGTGTGTCCTCCACTTCTTCCTTCATCACTGGTTCTTCTAAAATTTCCATGAGGGCTCCTTTCATTTCTTCTTTCTTCTGTTGTACGGTTCTTTGTACCATGGGTTAAATGTGACACTGAGAAGGGTAGTGGGTAGTCCCTTCACACAACAAACAAGTGATCTGCCTAGTTGGGCATTCTTCAGCTGTGTGACTTCCTTCACATTTAGGGCATTCATCCTTGTGTTCTTTATGTGTGTGTCCTATTTCTCCACAAAGCTTGCATGCACAGAGGTTCTTCATATCATTTCCATAAGGCTTCAACTTCTGGGAAACAAGCCGAGACTTTGGCAGAGTCAACTTAAATTATTTCCAAGTGGTTACTCCCTACCATCCATTGATAGTGTGGTACATCCTCCACCAAGTAGCAGCACCTCTTTCAAAGCACTTGAAGAGCATGCTGGGCCATATCCTTTCCAGCTATAGGGTTATTCTTCATGCGATCCTCCATGTTCTGAATCCATCGGTCTGTCTCCAACTGACTCACCGGTCCAGAAAATACAAGCTCATCTCCATTCATCCTCTATTGGGTCCATGGGTTTTGGGGTGAGATAAGAAAGATAGAGAGGGATACACACAATGCAAACAATAGTTTTGAAGAGACAGATTTTATTTGTGGCTGTCGGAAAAACATCAAACAAATGACAGCTCACAATCGTCGCATCTACCGTAGGTATATAACAGGGGTTTGGTCTTCTAAAGGTCAATAAATCTTCAACGTCGCCAGACTCTTCAGGTCTTGTTCATGTTTCTGATGGCTTCTTCCAATCATGCTTGTCCTCCTCAAGTTCCTCTGCCAGATTTCTGTTGACGCGAAGTATCTAGTGACATCCTTTAATATTCTGGAGTTGTGTTCCAAACTTCTGGTTTTCAACATCCTTGGCATGAACCACGGTCCTATTGTCCTTCAGTTCCTGACAAATCTCCGGTATCTCGAGGTTGTAGCTCCTCTAGCTTGGCTACTTTTAGCTTCTGGTTCCTGAGTTATTCACGAAATGCTTCCTTGTCTAATACGGCTTCCTGGAGCTCCATCTTAAAATTCTTGATGTACTACTCCAGATCTAGGTGATACACCAGCTAAGGTTAAAACTTCATCTTTTGTCGATAGATGCTCCATCAGCCTTCTACCATCCAATCCTTTCGAAGAAATGCATGCTTAGCTCAGCTCGATGACCATAGTATCAGTGGCGATGACATCACGGATAACCGTGTTTCTGCCCTTGTCATTGCCATGAGCTATCTTCCATAGTTGATATCTGCTGCCTTAGGGTTTTCTTGACAAAACTTTGAGTTCTCATGCTCCATGTTCCGGTCTTTCTCCGATACACCTTGATCTCGGGTATTGACAGCTTCCTTAGTCTGCCAAGTTCCATAAGGGGTGCCTTCCTAGGTCATACAAATCTGGAAAATTCTACAGGGCCTTCAAATTCTCCTAGTCTTCGGAGTCTTCAACCGTTGTAGTTTCCATTATTATAATACACGGTAAAACCCTCTTCATTCCAAAGTGGTCTTAGTTGTCCGATATCTTGTACTTCTTGAAGTGGTCTCATCAGCCAAATCTTTGTGTGGTTAAAAAGGAAAAGGGGTACAGTCTCACTAAAAGGGAATATTTGAATAAGCTCAGAAGAGAAGAGAGGTAAAAGATCTTTTGAAAATGAAGTTGTAGAGAAAATCTTTCCTATGGGCTTGCCAATTTCTAGGGTCATGTCCTACAGTCAACATGTGCTCTAATACCATCTTGTAGCGACCCGACCTCAGACGGTCAAGTCTCTGTGCTTAAGTGTCATCCTTGGATCGGTATGCTAACACATACAGTACTCAAGGATTTATAATAGAGGTAAATCACATGTATAAAGTAACGTAAATACTATTACCTCAATCCAAATAGCGGAAGTAACAACAAGGTTGTGGATTCCCATCAACACCAACGGCAAAGTTGAGTGTAGAAATCATAACCCTAATGTATCACTTACTCGTCGTAAGAATCCTGCAACATGAGACGTTGCAGCCACAAAGGGTCAGTACATTCAATGTACTGGCAAATTCACACCATAGGATAATGATCAATAAAGGCTATCACTACATTCATATTTGGCTGGTGGAAAAGCTCTGTGGTTATAATGTTTTTGCGAAAAGCCAATTTTTCCCTACTGTGAAGGAATATAATTTATTTAACTACAAAGTTGGTTGAAAATATTAAGAAGGTTCCTCCAACTGAATCCCAAATTAGCATCAATAATCCAACAAATTATTTAGGTAATGTGATGAGATCAATAGGATAATCCAAGTACCAGAGACTCAAGATGTCCATAACCGGGGACACGGCTAACCATGATTAGTTTGTACACTCTGCAGAGGTTTGCGCACTTTTCCCCACAAGACTCGATCTCCTCAGTTGGATTTCTCACACTACATGGTGTTTGAGAAATGGATGACCGAGACACAGTCTTTCAGAAGCATTAACTCTCTACTCCAGATAGACTATACCACCTACAACCCACTACATCTGCTAGTCTATCTCTTCAAGAGCTTCACGCAACTTACTCAACTATGCTAGAGCGATTAATAGCTTGTGGCTGCACACGAAATTTTCTAGCATGAATAATCTTATGATCCCTTTGAGCCTGGGTGGCATTTCATAGGGTGATCACACGGGTCCTCCGAGATCCCCTTGGGCAAGCACTGGGTTCTCCAGGTGCCCGGGCAAACCACTAGGTACTGCAGGGTGCCCCAACCAATCCACTCAGATGTGTATTAAAGTAGCCACCTTAAGTTAACCATTAAATAATAACTCTCACATTTGTCATGAATTCTCTCAAAACCAATCCACGTCTACGAGCATAGCATAGCAATATGAGCATAATGTAAAAGTAACTCCCAGAGTTTGAATGCAGGGCAATAGGTTCCTACCTCATCAACTACTTCCCGATACCCACATGTTATCAATTCCTAACCATGCAATGTTTGAGGGTGAAACTAATGCATAAAAACTGAGTATGAAAGGGATATGATCAAAGTGTCAACTTGCCTTGTACTGTTCATGAAGATGATTCGCACTCATAACTCTTGATAGTTCTACTCGTCACACTCCGTTCAATCTATCGTGAGCAAGCAATAGTAACCACACATAAGCAATCACTCAGAAGATCGGGAAGAACGAAGAAGACAGTTCGGAAAACATCAAAACCAAGCAAATAACTCTTGCAACATAAAACAATTTCTAACAGTACTAAAATTATGTGAATTTGGCCTTATCAGAAAGTTTAGATCAAGAGCTTCGATTTGGAAAAAGAATCAACTAAATCGGAGTTACGAAACTCAAGGTATGTTCAAAATAAGTTTGAATATGAATCAGAACAAAATTTGAAAATTGAAAATTTCAAAAAGTTGATGTGACAGGTTCACTGGATAGGTAAAAACAAAACGAAGCTATAGGCGCTTGTTTCATCTAATTTGGATAAACGAGTGAAAAGTTATGGCTTTTTGAAAAATCAGGGCCAAGATGTTTTACGGAAGAAAAATAGCTACGGCAAAAAAATCTAGGTCTAATGTATAAATACGTAGAATATTTGATAATCTAATTATTCTATCTTATTAGTCTAGAAATAATAAACTACGGAAGTATAAAAAAACAAAGAAAGATACCTTTATAAGGTAGAGAAAAGACAACTTCGAAGAGAGGAGACAACTTCCAGAAGTCGCACTGGAGAGGAGAAAAATATTTTTCTTAAATGAATCTAATCAAACCAAAATATTGATTTAACGCGAATTGGATGATTTTTGAAGGATCTATGGGTCTATATTTATAGCTGGAAAAGAGGTTTAAGGGTCAAAGGCTAGGCAATGCGGGACTAAACATAGTCGAAAATATACGAAACAGAGAAGAAAAAAGCTAACACCTCGCACGGGGCTAAAGGCCTCGGCCGGCCGCGCCCCGTACATGGGCTGCATTTTTTTCGAAGTCTATTTTATTTCTGAAATTTGTTTCGAAAAAAAACTGAACATTAACGAAAATAAAATAAAAAAGACAAAAGAAAAACGGGTCGGCCTGCTGCTACGCTACGCACGTGGGCGGCGGTTAGTTCCAGGCGCACGCGTAGATTTTTTCTTTTTTTATATAGAAACAAAAAAAGAAAAGTGGATAACGATAATAAAATAAAATTTTATATAGGCATTATTTTGAACTTGTGGCACACTTTATTCAACTCAAATAAGGGATACATCAGAAACAAGTTCAGCTAGAATAAACTGTGGAGGATCATTATCCCACGAGATTACAGAATTAGAATCGTAACAACATCTAGCTAACTTGTGTGCCACTTGGTTTGCCCCTCTTGGACAATGAGCATAGGATACTGACCCAATTCTTTGACCTAATATAAAGCAGTCACTCAAAATCGCCGAATAAGGACCCAGAATGTCCACTTCCCCCTTGCATGCTAAGATAATTTCGAGGCAGTCTGATTCAAAAGTGATATTGGAACATCCAAGTTGGTTTGCAAGCATCATACCATTTTTCAATGCCATTGCCACAATTTTCAGAAAAAGATTTTCTACAACATGGACATTTCTCTAGAGCCAAATAAAATTCACAAAAATTCAAGTAATTCAGACAGTGCTACTTCTACAATAAAACCCAATAAAAATCATTTTAGAAATACAAAAATTATTTCAAAACTATTTCTCTCCAATTTTATGATGTATGGAATCATTTTACCCTATTTTCCATTTATTTTATTTTTGGAGAAAAATAATTTGAATAAAACCCAAATAACTCCAAATTGAAAATAATTTCAAACGGACTTTAAATTTGATCCTTTTAAACTTCCAACTCGTATTTCATATATTTTGAAGAAGTCATTTTATCTTATCTCTTGAAAATCATTGAGTTGCTTAAAGTTTCTGAATTTGAAATATTTCCAAATAAAATTCAAATCTTTTCAAAAAAAAACCTTTTCATTTAATTAAATGGAAGAAGTCATATCATCTTCTCTCGAGGGTTTTGTATTTGAAAAGAATTTGAATTCATGGAGACCAAAATGCAAAAAGGTGAAAGTTTGGGAAAGTCCTTTTATTTCCTCTCATTTAACTTTCAAAAAGTTTCAAATTTCACTCAATCAATCACACAACAATCAAACAAACAATCAATCTATCTATTTATTATAACATTCCAAAATTTAGAATTTTGGGATGTTACAAACCTACAACCCTTAAAATGAATCTCGTCCTTGAGATTCGGAGAGGCTAGCAAGAAAAAGGTTAGGGTTTGGGGTCTCCTCAAAATCCATTAATTGTCGCAGGAGGGGGTCTGGGGTGCTACCACCCTTAGAAGCATGGTTAGGGTTCCATCAAAATTCATGTACTCCATCCATATTGTTAACAGTGTCGGTCTTCTCAGATTTTCAGGATAATTCCTTATCTGGGCTTTGTCGGTAGTGGCATAACCTTTTCCTCAACTCTTCTGTCTTTCATCTTGGTAAGGTTCTTCTATGACCGGGTCTTCTTAGCTGACGGGTCTGGCGCCAATACTAAACAACTATCGATATCTCATGGTGGTCAACCATTTATGGCTTCTCCTGCAGGAAATGGGTCTAGGCTTCATTCTCACCGTATAACATACGGTTGGCAAAAGTTGCCTTGTAGAAGGGAAAAATTGCTATACCATTCTAAGGTTTAAACAAGGTTTAATATCGTCGTCTCTCTACTATAGGTAAGTCACTCAGATTTACCATCCCATATAGCAAGGCGAATAATAAGAGTAAGTCGGTATGGTGATCAATCCATCCCGCACCCAAATCATTACCTTATACATGGTTTAGCGAATTCACATTCTAACAGTCGGTCATCCTCACAAGCATTGCAGAATTTCTCTTGTCGACGAACTAAGTTCGGATAATTCCATGGATTCTGCAAGCCAAACAAACATCTATCGTTCCTTCACAACTCTCAGGTTTTGCGTTACTCCTATAAGATCGTCTGTCGATAAACGTAACTTCTTCCAGGGTTTTTCCTTTAGCAAGAGTGTGCTTGCTCCTTGGTAGGTCTTAGGGCCTGTGGGTTATGGCCCATCTCATTACTTGTAATCCTTGAGCTCATCCTAGGGGCAACTGATTATTTTCCAAATATCCAGCTTCCTGGCATTCTTAAATCCTTCCAATTGTACTGTCTCTCTTCCTTCTGTTGGTACCAAACTAAGACGTGATTACTCAAACTCATCATGGGGTTACAATTGCTCCATATTACCAACATCATATCTCCTTTATATCCAATAGTACTTCATCCCTTCATACTCCTGGGGTATACCACATATCGAGATAAAACTCGTACTTATTTTCTCCGAAATCCACTCAGTGGAATATCGTTATCTTTTTTAGGGGTCAATTATCCTCGCAGGGTACTACCACCCTTGAAATGCACAAATTCATCCATAGGCCATATTTCTCATATCCTCAAAAATGGTCAAAAATCTTCTTCATAGAGTAAAAACTCATAAAATCCATATTAATACCAACGATGCTAACTTTATTTATTCTCCAATGATTACAATCTCTCGTTTTTCCATTACATGTCTCAACTCAATGCCTCGATACAAAAGAGTTGTTCCCACTACTTCTACTACTACTACATTACTTCTCACAGACACAACTAATTATCACAAGTCTCCTTCTCCTTGGGACAATCCCTGGCAAAGTGCCCTGCTTCATTACAACGAAAACATATTACTTCTAACAACTCCCAAGGTTTCCTTGTGATTATATAGCCTCCTTGGGTCCTTGGCTTCCTTTTTGGGCAATTGTTGAGGTAGTGCCCTAACTCCTTGCCCCTATAACAAGTCATATGACTCAGATCCTTCCTGGAATCCAATCTACTTCTCTTTCTAGACTTTTCTGTTCAAATCAGGGCTTCTATTTCTTGTGGGTCATACTCTACTTCCTCTATCGGGAATACTACTAGATCCCCATTCAAACAATTCTGGGAGATGTGTCCTTCTTCTCCACATGATTAGCATGACTTGGTGCAGGGTTTAATTGGTTCTTCTTTGGGTGTGTCCTCCACCTCTTCCTTCATCACTGGTTCTTCTAAAATTTCCATGAGGGCTCCTTTCATTTCTTCTTTCTTCTGTTGTACGGTTCTTTGTACCATGGGGTAAATGTGACACTGAGAAGGGTAGTGGGTAGTCCCTTCACACATGAAACAAGTGATCTGCCAAGTTGGGCATTCTTCAGTTGTGTGACTTCCTTCACATTTAGGGCATTCATCCTTGTGTTTTTATGGGTGTGTCCTATTTCTCCACAAAGCTTGCATGCACAGAGCTTCTTCATATCATCTTTTATTTACTAATTGGAAGCATCATTAGAGCCTCCACATTAATCCTTGAAAAGCAGGTTTATCATCTGTTTGATCTTGAAATTAGATATTGACAGCCGTTAGATCAAAGAGAGTCCTCTCAAGTTGTCCCACACTTAGACTACTGTAAAAAATGGATGAAAGGGAGTCCACATGTGTTGTCCCACCTTACTCTCCCGTCAAACAAAAAAAATCAAAGAATCATCAAGAGTCCAAATTATATGTTCTAGCGCCGCAACTCTTCCTCATCCTCCTTGCCTCTCCCATGCGTCTGCGCCGCGATCCATCCAATTCACCCATCTCCCGGATCCTCCTCCTCTCCAATCTTTCTATATTTGTGCCCTAAGATGCAATCCATGCATTTTGGACCTTGAGAAGGTAAGTTGCTGCCGCTCCTCAACTGAACTTCTCTCCTTCATCGTGTTCCCGATCTGATGTTGCAATCAAGACTCACCACCAATCGATGCCTCACCTCAGGCCTATGGTGTCACGTCCACATGGTCTCTCCCATCGGTTCCCATCTGGTCTCTGCTAGGTTGCCATCCCCTGCAATGATTCTGTCTAAGATTTTGACATTTGTTTCCTCCCAGACTCATATGGTTGCATGCCATATTCCTCTACATAGAAGGTAATTCGTGTACCTCAACGCCTATAAATTTTTCTCATATTTTGCTACATTGGTCGTTCAGATTTGGCCAGCCTTTATGTTCCAGCTTAGTGGAAAGTTACATATGTAGATACGTGCTTCAATGGGGCATGGAAATATGGATGCTTATATTTATAAAATTTATCTGCCACCACCTCCTTTATGTTCCAGCTTAGTGGAACCTTCTGTATGAGTATACGATCTGAAGAACCTAATTGTTTGCTTACTCCTACCCGCCTTACCATCTGTGCTTTATCGTGTATGTTAGTTTTCAGTATGACTTCCACATAACATATATGTCTTATGGTTTCTTTGCAATTCCATATGAGTCCGTACAACATTATTTTCCCTTCACCGATCCTTTTACATGTTTTTATCTGCAGTGAATTGGTGAAAGAAATGCATGCCATCATTTAATATACCATGGAGTATAATTTCCACGTGCCATACTCAAGACTTCTCTGTCATATATGAGGTTATTACCAAAATTTTGATTACTGCAGTTCACAACAGGTATATTACAACTTTGGTGATGCTCCACATTAGGATATCAGATATCTGTATATATCTTCATCTCAATATAGTTTTTGTTTGGCGCGCCGTAGATGCCAAGTGCATGTTCTTTGGTGTTATACAGATGTACTATGTTGGTAACCAACACTAAGATTAGTTGTGCAGACCCCAAGAGTGAAGAGATATGAGTCCTGTTAGAGATCACAATGGCCTCGGCAAAAAATATCAGATGGTTCCTGAGATGTTAGATAAATTGTTGCCTAACAAAACCCATTGTGTTTCAGTCGATACACATATTATCATCATTATAAAATGGCCACTGTGTCATCCCGCTGATAATAGTGGTGTGAAGCTGATCATACTTCTGTTAAAGTATGTAGGTACACACATTTTGTTGAATCCATCACCATATTTTCCCTCTACTACTACTTCTCTTATAGCAAGCATGATATATAAGACAAACTAGCCACAAGCTTAGCGTGAGTCATATATATACATTGTTTTTTTACAGGATCTCCATAGATATCAAGCATAGTAGAAAGCCTTATTAGATGCTACTTTCGTGTATCTAGGCATCCTCTCTCTTATTTCAAACTAATGATTCACACCTCTAGATTATGGTCCTAACCTTTTTGAGAAAACAATTGGTAGCCAAGCATGATGGTTTAAGTGTCATAGATGATCCATTCTCTACCACCTTACTAGCAGACTTTAATAGAAGGACTACAATTTATGTTGATCTATAAATGATTTATTCCTTATTAAAAATAATTATATAAGCTAATAGTGATTTTTCTTCTGTATTTCAGTTCCCAAATTGTTTTGTCTGTTAGCAATCCAAATTAAAGTTATATTCAGCAACAGATAATTGGTTCAATTTTTTAGATCTCAAACGACTGTCTGCTGCAAGATGCATTTGCTACCGATGGCAAAACTGGTAACAAATAGAGTTACTTGGCGACTTTTTTAAGATTGTAGATCACTTTGTGTGCTGCAAGGAAAAACTCAATTTGCTGCTGAAGTCAAAACTAACAAGATATTATTTACTTGGTCCGAAGAAATCGACCATTGCAGCAGATTACATGTACGTGGTGACCATCTTTTGTCATATCTGGCCAGAATGGATATTATTATAAAAAAACTAACTGATGTAAAACAATGGACAGGAACCTAGCACGTCGATTGCCAATCATATTTTCTTATTACTGCGTCGAATGATACATCATGTTGGGAAATATGTTGTACTTTAAATTCTTATAACATAGATTAGACTACGTGATGTAATCCTTTTCATGTGATCAAGGGTTTCATCTTATACATGTCACCAAGTACTACAAAGTTCAATGGTTCTTGAAATTTTGTGCGCTTAAATTCGAACCTGGTCCTTAGCATAAAAAATAGTGAAAACATATCAGGCAAAAACTCCAATACCATCTATATCAGGCAAAATAGGTTCACAACTCAATTAACTTGGACAAGGAAGTTAAGTTAGAAAAAAGGAACTTACACTTGCCGGTATCAAATCTATGTTAATTAGTTAAGTTGGTTTGTATATGGTTCACTCCAGAATGTATCACTTCAAGGTAACGCTGCACGGGCAGAACACATGTGCACACACTGTAAAATTTCTTGTTCCTTTATAAGCTATAAAGCAAACAACACGTCCCACGAATTTTACTTCTTTTGTTGTTGTTCGAATATCAATCATAAAACAATAACATGTTTTAGAAAAGGTAACTCTAAATTATATTCTCACTTGGCAATAAAGTCATAAAACCTTTAAAATAAAGTGTTATTCAAAATCAAACTAGCCCGTGCGGATGCACGGGTTGCTGACTAGTGTTGGCTAATGAAGATAGATACAGTTTGAATCATATCTATTTAAGAAAAAGCATCATAGACAGAATATAAGTGTGGGAAACTACACAGCAATAACAACACTTGTAATGTGCATGGCATGAGAACATAATTGTTTATTCAATTGAAACTGAAATCAACATAGAGCAAGTTACAACAGCAAACACGTTGAAGAAACAGGTTTCAAACATACTTGTTGCGCCATTGGAGTTTCAATTGCATCCTTCAATTTGAATTGGTTGGTATGAGTAAATACAGTGATGCAAGTGCAAAGTAGTATGAACCATAGCTACGGAACCTGACCTGAGAACAATTCTTCTTCTACTTTAAGCGTTGACTTGGGGTTCAGAGTGGTGGTCCTCGTGCTTTGGGCACTGTAGTTTCCTTACTAACTGCTCGTGTTTGGGTGCTCTGTGGTGGAGACGGTGCTGTGTCAATTGGAACTGGGTTACTATCTGCTGGGTTGGGGTTAGAAGGGGTGTAGTTGGTTCTCTGTCCAATTGGGTAGGGGTACAATCTGTGTGAGTCTGAGTTATGTGTGGTGGGGCTGGTTCTTGGGCAAGTACAACCGTGGTTCTATCTGCATCGACAGGTAGCACAATCTTTTCTGAAGACCGTGTTTTTACTCCCACAGATACTGCCATCACCCCCTCCAATTGAAATGGCTGATAAACAAGAAAAGTAATTGAATGTACAGACATTGTAAGATAGACAGGTGCAATGGATAGTAGGGAAGAAAACAGGGCATGAAATAATTCACATTTATGTTGTCTAACCAAACAAAATAGTAGGACATAATTTCACATATATGATGGCTAATTAAACAGGATAGCATGACACAATTTCAAATGTATGATGGCTAACTAAACAGGATAGAATGACATAATTCAAAATATGATGATTATGTAAACAGGATGAGATGATATAACTATATTATGTCTTTAGAAAATGAGTTGGCATGCCATAATTCAGATACATGCTGTCTATGTAAACATCTTGGCATCACTACAAAAAAAATACACTTCCGTGATGATACGTGTTTGTCATAGTAGGTCACGTTTTCTGTCATGCATGTACATCCATGACAAATTTATGACAGAATCAAGATAGTCATACCTGTGCTGTCGTAGAAGTGTTCCATGACATTACCAAAATTATCATCACGGAAGTGTCACTTCCATGACGATAAATCGCGCGTCACAGAAGTGCTTTCGTCAAGGGTGACCGACACGTGGCATCCACCGTAACTGAATGTCGTTAAGCTATCATGTCTGGTTTTGGATTCGATAACCCGTTAACAGGCCGGACCAATTGGGATTTTCCATGTGTAAAATTCTGATTGGCTGACGGAAACACGTGTTAGCTCTGCGTTGGCACATGTGTCACTCATCCAATGGGCGAGATGCACCTATGATATGTTGACACGTGGACCGGCCCAAAAGTGGCCCATAAAGTTTATATGGGCCGGCCCAACTAAAGGCCCACAAGATTTTGCGGTCCATAATGGGCCAGCCTAGCAAAAGGCACACGAGATTTTGCGTATCATAATGGGCCGGCCCAGCTAAAGGCCCACGAGATTTTGCGGGCCATAATGGGCTGGCCCAACTAAATGCCCACAAGATTTTGCAGACCAAATGGGCCGGCCCAGCTAAAGGCCCAACATTCTCAGTTAAGGCCCATACGACAAGTGTCAAATCGGCCCATCAACGGCCTGTCCTAAACTTGTCATCATCGCGGCCCATGGTCACTTCTAGCCCGTTAACAGTCCGCTAAGTATATGGGCCGAATTATGGCCCGATGTATTTCCGGCATGTTAAAGGTCCTGCTTCATTTGGGCCCATTTACAGGCCATTGAAACTTTCAGCCCATAAACAACCGTAAAGGATTTGGGTCATATTCGGCCATGTCTGAAATTTGGCCTATTAGAGGCCCACTATAGATTTGGGCCACTTTCGGCCTGTTGTGATTTTCGGCCTGTTAACGTCGGACGAAATCCATGGGCCATATGTGGCCGAACGTCACATCGGGCCCATTAATGGCCCATATAAAAATGACGATAATCTAGCCTGACCGAACTTCCGGCCTGTTAAAGGCCCGTGTATTAGGTCGGCGCATTTATGGCCCGTCCGAATTTCGGCCTGTGAAAGATCCGCATCGTAAATGGGCCACCATTTCGACCTACTAAGACTAGTGGGTTATTTGGCACAATCAGGGCCCAATCTCACTTTTGGTCTTTTAAAGGCCCATGTTTTTTATGGGCTCGATATATTTACACCTGTAAACGGCCTATTGTTACCGAGGGCCCAAATTATGTTTAGGCCTGTTAAAGGCCCACTATGGGCACAGGCCTACCAGAAAAATATGAAATCTTATGCTGATTTAGGCCCAGATATTTTTAGTGGGCTACATGCAAATTTCGGCCCATAATTGTTTTTAGCCCAATTGGAATGGGCCTGACGAATGTTGGTATGTTGGGCTCCTACGAAGCTTTCGGATGAATACATTACTAAGATAAACCTACACTATACAAAAATAGCATCGTAATTATTGCAGCCTTTGGCAGCATTATAAATGTTGTATCACAACAAAATAAATTGCAACCATACAACAAAAGGCCTGTTGGCATAAATTTTACAGTCCTTGCAGATAAAAGCACCATAAGATGTATAGAAGCACAGATCATTTGACCTGAGTGCTAATGTTTCAGGCTGTAGAATCTGATGGAGCAGCACGATCTTCACCTTTTTTCCGCCATTGCTCTTGAACAACGAAGCGAGTGTCTGATAGTCTGGTTTCAAAACCATTCATATCTTGACGACATTTGTCAACCACTATTCTTGTTTTCAAAATGACGTCCATTAGGGATTGGACTTGTGTCTGGAGCACAGATATATCACTCTGTCTAGAAGGAAGATTTTGTTCAGTAGGCGATTTGGACGAGGTTACCTTGACAACCAACCTAGAATTACACAGGAAGGTGCTTTTTGCACTGTTAGTGGAGAGATACTGACGCACTGCAGCAAGAGGTGACATTGTGCCTGTGGTAGCCTCGTCACCTTTAGGTGGTTTGATAACCCACAAGTATAGGGGATCGCAACAGTTTTCGAGGGTAAAGTATTCAACCCAAATTTATTGATTCGACACAAGGGGAGCGAAAGAATAATCTCAAGTATTAGCAGCTGAGTTGTTAATTCAACCACACCTGGAAACTTAATATCTGCAGCAAAGTATTTAGTAGCAAAGTAATATGATAGTAGTGGTAACGGTAGCAAAAGGTAACAATAGTAAAAGTGATGTTTTTGGTTTTTTGTAGTGATGATAGCAATAGCAACAGGAAAATAAATAAGCGAAGAACAATATATGGAAAGCTCGTAGGCAATGGATCAGTGATGGAGAATTATGCCGGATGCGGTTCATTATGTAACAGTCATAACCTAGGGTGACACAGAAATAGCTCCAGTTCATTGATATAATGTAGGCATGTATTCCGAACATAGTCATACATGCTTATGGAAAAGAACTTGCATGGCATCTTTTGTCCTACCCTTCCGTGGCAGCGGGGTCCTTACGGAAACTAAGGGATATTAAGGCCTCCTTTTAATAGAGTACCGGAACAAAGCATTAACACATAGTGAATACATGAACTCCTCAAACTACGGTCATCACCGGTAAGTATCCCGATTATTGTCACTTCGGGGTTAACAGATCATAACACATAATAGGTGACTATAGACTTGCAAGATAGGATCAAGAACACTCATATATTGATGAAAACATAATAGGTTCAGATCTGAAATCATGGCACTCGGGCCCTAGTGACAAGCATTAAGCATAGCAAAGTCATAGCAACATCAATCTCAGAACATAGTGGATACTAGGGATCAAACCCTAACAAAACTAACTCGATTACATGATAGATCCCATCCAACCCATCACCGTCCAGCAAGCCTACGATGGAATTACTCACGCACGGCGGTGAGCATCATGAAATTGGTGATGGAGGATGGTTGATGATGACGATTGATACATCTCCAACGTATCTATAATTTTTGATTGCTCCATGCTATATTATCTACTGTTTTGGACATTATCGGGCTTTATTATCCACTTTTCTATTATTTTTGGGACTAACCTATTAACCGGAGGCCCAACCCAGAATTGCTATTTTTTGCCTATTTTAGGGTTTCGAAAAAAGGAATATCAAACGGAGTCCAAACCGAATGAAACCTTCGGGAACGTGATTTTCTCAACGAATGCAACTCAGGAGACTTGGACCCTATGTCAAGCCAGCTAACAGGAGGCCACGAGGTAGGGGGCGCGCCTGCCCCCCCAGGCGCGCCCTCCACCCTCGTGGGCCCCTGTTACTCCACCGATGTACTTCTTCCTCCTATATATATCCACGTACCCCCAAACAATCAGATACGGAGCCAAAACCCTAATTCCACCGCCGTAACTTTCTGTATCCACGAGATCCCATCTTGGGGCCTGTTCCGGAGCTCCGTCGGAGGGGGCATCGATCACGGAGGGCTTCTACATCAACTCCATAGCCTCTCCGATGAAGTGTGAGTAGTTTACTTCAGACCTACGGGTCCATAGTTAGTAGCTAGATGGCTTCTTCTCTCTTTTTGGATCTCAATACAATGTTCTCCCCCTCTCTTGTGGAGATCTATTCGATGTAATCTTCTTTTTGCGGTGTGTTTGTTGAGACCGATGAATTGTGGGTTTATGATCAAGTCTATCTATGAATAATATTTGAATCTTCTCTGATTTATTTTATATATGATTGGTTATCTTTGCAAGTCTCTTCGAATTATCAGTTTGGTTTGGCCCACTAGATTGATCTTTCTTGCAATGGGAGAAGTGCTTAGCTTTGGGTTCAATCTTGCGGTGTCCTTTCCCGGTGACAGTAAGGGCAGCAAGGCACGTATTGTATTTTTGCCATTGAGGATAACAAGATGGGGTTTTCTTCATATTGCATGAGTCTATCCCTCTACATCATGTCATCTGGCTTAAGGCGTTACTCTGTTTTAACTTAATACTCTAGATGCATGCTGGATAGCGGTCGATGAGTGGAGTAATAGTAGTAGATGCAGGCAGGAGTCGGTCTACTTGTCTCGGATGTGATGCCTATATACATGATCATACCTAGATATTCTCATAACTATGCTCCATTCTGTCAATTGCTCAACAGTAACTTGTTCACCCACCGTAGAATACTTATGCTCTTGAGAGAAACCACTAGTGAAACCTATGGCCCCCGGGTCTATCTTTATCATATCAATCTCCTACTACTTAGTTATTTACTTTGTTATTTACTTTGCATCTTTATCATAAAATACCAAAAATATAATCTTATCATATCTATCAAATCTCACTCTCGTAAGTGGCCCTATAGGGATTGACAAACCCTATTTGCGTTGGTTGCGAGGATTTATTTGTTTTGTGCAGGTACGAGGGACTTGCGTGTAGCCTCCTACTAGATTGATACCTTGGTTCTCAAAAACTGAGGGAAATACTTATGCTACTTTGCTGCATCATCCCTTCCTCTTCGGGGAAAACCAACGCAGTGCTAAAAGAGGTGGCAAGAAGGATTTTTGGTGCCGTTGCCGGGGAGGTCTACGCAAAAGTCAACATACCAAGTACCCATCACATACCCTTATCTCCCGCATTACATTATTTGCCATTTGCCTCTCGTTTTCCTATCCCCCAATTCACCCTTGCCGTTTTATTAACCCTCTCTCTCTATCCTCCCTCTCTATTTGCCTTTTTTCCGCTTGCTTTTTGTTTGCTTGTGTGTTAGTTTGCTTGCTTGTTACGATGGCTCAAGATAATACTAAGTTGTGTGACTTCACCAATACCAACAACAATGATTTTATTAGCACTCCGATTGCTCCTCTTACCGATGCTGAATCTTGTGAAATTAATACTGCTTTACTGAATCTTGTCATGAAAGATCCGTTCTCCGGCCTTCCTTGTGAAGATGCCGCTACCCATCTTAATAGCTTCGTTGATTTGTGTGACATGCAAAAGAAGAAAGATGTGGATAATGTTATTGTTAAATTGAAGCTATTTCCTTTTTCTCTTAGAGATCGTGCTAAATCTTGGTTTTCGTCTTTGCCTAAAAATAGTATTGATTCCTGGAACAAGTGCAAAGATGCTTTTATCTCTAAGTATTTTCCTCCCGCTAAGACCATCTCTCTTAGAAACGATATTATGAACTTTAAGCAACTTGATCATGAACATGTTGCACAAGCTTGGGAGAGAATGAAATTAATGATACGTAATTGCCCTACTCATGGTTTAAACTTGTGGATGATTATACAAAAAATTTATGCCGGATTGAATTTTGCTTCTAGAAATCTTTTAGATTCGGCCACGGGAGGCACTTTTATGGAAATCACCTTAGGAGAAGCTACTAAACTCCTAGATAATATTATGGTTAATTATTCTCAATGGCATACTGAAAGATCTACTAATAAAAAGGTGCATGCGATAGAAGAAATTAATGTTTTGAGTGGAAAGATGGATGAACTTATGAAATTATTTGCTAATAAGAGTGTTTCTTCTGATCCTAATGATATGCCCTTGTCTACTTTGATTGAGAATAATAATGAATCTATGGATGTGAATTTTGTTGGTAGGAACAATTTTGGTAACAACGCGTATAGAGGAAATTTCAATCCTAGGCCTTACCCTAGTAATCCCTCTAATAATTATGGTAATTCCTACAACAATTCTTATGGACATTATAATAAGATGCCCTCTGATTTTGATTCTAATATTAAAGAATTTATTACTTCGCAAAAGAATTTTAATGCTATGATTGAAGAAAAATTGCTTAAGATTGATGATTTGGCTAGGAACATTGATAGAATTGCTCTTGATGTTGATTCTTTGAAACTTAGATCTATTCCTCCTAAGCATGATATCAATGAGTCTCTCAAAGCCATGAGAATTTCCATTGATAAGTGCAAAGAAAGAACCGCTAGGATGCGTGCTAAGAAAGATGCCTTTATAAAATAATGATGAAGATCTAAAAGTTATTGATGTGTCCCCTATTAAATCTTTGTTTTGCAATATGAATCTTGATAATGATGGGACTGAATATGATCCACCTTTACCTAGAAGGCGTTCCAAGAATTCTGAATCTTTTGATCTTGATGCTAAATTTGATAAAAGTGGGATTGAAGAAATTAAAACCCTATATGTTGCTAAACCCACTATTATGGATTTCAAGGAATTTAACTATGAAAATTGCTCTTTGATTGATTGTATTTCCTTGTTGCAATCCGTGCTAAATTGTCCTCATGCTTATAGTCAAAATAAAGCGTTTACTAAACATATCGTTGACGCCTTGATGCAATCTTATGAAGAAAAACTTGAATTAGAAATTTCTATCCCTAGAAAACTTTATGATGAGTGGGAACCAACTATTAAAATTAAAATTAAAGATCATGAATGCTATGCTTTATGTGATTTGGGTGCTAGTGTTTCCACGATTCCAAAGACTTTGTGTGATTTGTTAGGATTCCGTGATTTTGATGATTGCTCTCTAAACTTGCACCTTGCAGATTCCACTATTAAGAAACCTATGGGAAGAATTAATGATGTTATTATTTTTGCAAATAGGAATTATGTGCCCGTAGATTTTATTGTTCTTGACATAGATTGCAATCCTTCATGTCCTATTATTCTTGGTAGACCTTTCCTTAGAACGATTGGTGCAATTATTGATATGAAGGAAGGAAATATTAGATTCCAATTTCCGTTAAGGAAAGGCATGGAACACTTTCCTAGAAAGAAAATTAAATTACCTTATGAATCTATTATGAGAGCCACTTATGGATTGCCTACCAAAGATGGCAATTCCTAGATCTATTCTTGCTTGTTATGCCTAGCTAGGGGCGTTAAACGATAGCGCTTGTTGGGAGGGAACCCAATTTTATTTTTATTCCTTGCTTTTTGCCCCTGCTTATTAATAACTAAATTATTTAGCCTCTGTTTTGGTTGTGTTTTTTGTGTTTAATTAGTGTTTGTGCCAAGTAGAACCGTTGGAAAGACTTGGGGAAAGTCTTGTTGAACTTGCTGTAAAAAACAGAAACTTTAGCGCTCATGAGAAATTCTGTAATTTTTATTTGGAGAGTTCTATTTAGTTAATTCTTTTTGCATATGATTAATATATAAATTCCTCACGTGCATAAATTTATTTTAGAATTTTTGGGGTTCCAGATCTTGCGCTAGCTACAGATTACTAGAGACTGTTCTGTTTTTGACAGATTCTGTTCTCCGTGTGTTGTTTGCTTATTTTGATGAATCTATGGCTAGTAAAATAGTCTATGAACCATAGAGAAGTTGAAATACAGTAGGTATAACACCCATATAAATAAATAATGAGTTAATTACAGTACCTTGAAGTGGTCTTTTGTTTTCTTTCGCTAACGGAGCTCACGAGTTTTCTACTTTAAGTTTTGTGTTGTGAAGTTTTCAAGTTTTGGGTAAAGATTTGATGGATTATGGAACAAGGAGTGGCAAGAGCCTAAGATTGGGGATGCCCATGGCACCCCCAAGATAATCTAAGGACACCTAAAAGCCAAAGCTTGGGGATGCCCCGAAAGGCATCCCCTCTTTCGTCTACTTCTATCGGTAACTTTACTTGGAGCTATATTTTTATTTACCACATGATATGTGTTTTGCTTGGAGCGTCTTGTATGATTTGAGTCATTGCTTATTAGTTTACCACAATCATCCTTTCTGTACACATCTTTTGAGAGAGCCATACATGATTTGGAATTTGTTAGAATACTCTATGTGCTTCGCTTATATCTTTTGAGTTATATAATTTTGCTCTAGTGCTTCACTTATATCTTTTAGAGCACGGTGGTGGATTTGTTTTATAGAAACTATTGATCTCTCATGCTTCACTTAGATTATTTTGAGAGTCTTAAATAGCATGGTAATTTTCTTAAAATCCTAATATGCTTGGTATGCAAGATTAATAATAAAAAATCTCTTATGAGTGTGTTGAATACTATGATAGGTTTGATACTTGATAATTGTTTTGAGACATGGAGATGGTGATATTAAAGTCATGCTAGTTTAGTAGTTGTGATTTTGAGAAATACTTGTGTTGAAGCTTGTGATTCCCGTAGCATGCACGTATGGTGAACCGTTATGTGATGAAGTCGGAGCATGATTTATTTATTGATTGTCTTCCTTATGAGTGGCGGTCGGGGACGAGTGATGGTCTTTTCCTACCAATCTATCCCCCTAGGAGCATGCACGTAATACTTTGCTTCGATAACTTGTAGATTTTTGCAATAAGTATATGAGTTCTTTATGACTAATGTTGAGTCCATGGATTATACGCACTCTCACCCTTCCACCCTTGCTAGCCTCTCTAATACTGCGCACCTTTCGCCGGTATCATACACCCACCATATACCTTCCTCAAAACAGCCACCATACCTACCTATTATGGCATTTCCATAGCCATTCCGAGATATATTGCCATGCAACTTTCCACCATTCCGTTTATGACACACTCCATCATTGTCATATTGCTTAGCATGATCATGTAGTTGACATAGTATTGGCAAAGCCACCGTTCATAATTCTTTCATACTTGTCACTCATGCATCATTGCATATCCCGGTACACCACCGAAGGCATTCATATAGAGTCATATCTTGTTCTAAGTATCGAGTTCTAATTATTGAGTTGTAAGAAAAATAAAAGTGTGATGATCATCATTATTAGAGCATTGTCCCAAGTGAGGAAAGGATGATGGAGACTATGATTCCCCCACAAGTAGGGATGGGATTCCAGATGAAAAAAAAGAAAGAAAAGAGGCCATAAAAAAAGAGAAAAGGCCCAAATTAAAAAATAAAAAGAAAAAAAGAGAGAAAAAGAGAGAAGGGACAATGTTACTATCCTTTTACCACACTTGTGCTTCAAAGTAGCACCATGATCTTCATAGTAGAGAGTTTCTCATGTTATCACTTTCATATACTAGTGGGAATTTTTCATTATAGAACTTGGCTTGTATATTCCAATGATGGGCTTCCTCAAATTGCCCTAAGTCTTCATGAGCAAGCAAGTTGGATGCACACCCACTTAGTTTCTTTTTGAGCTTTCATATACTTATAGCTCTAGTGCATCCGTTGCATGGCAATCCCTACTCACTCACATTGATATCTATTGATGGGCATCTCCATAGCCCGTTGATACGCCTAGTTGATGTGAGACTATCTTCTCCCTTTTTGTCTTCTCCACAACCACCACTCTATTCCACCTATAGTGCTATATCCATGGCTCACGCTCATGTATTGCGTGAAAATTGAAAAAGTTTTGAGAATGTCAAAAGTATGAAACAATTTCTTGGCTTGTCATCGGGGTTGTGCATGATTTAAATATTTTGTGTGGTGAAGATAGAGCATAGCCAGACTATATGATTTTGTAGGGATAACTTTCTTTAGCCATGTTATTTTGAGAAGACATAATTGCTTTTTTAGTATGCTTGAAGTATTATTATTTTCTATGTCAATATGAACTTGTATCTTGAATCTTTCAGATCTGAATATTCATACCAGAATTAAGAAGAATTACATTAAAATTATGCAAAGTAGGACTCTGCATCAAAAATTCTGTTTTTATTATTTACGTACTCGAGGACGAGCAGGAATTAAGCTTGGGGATGCGTGATACGTCTCCAACGTATCTATAATTTTTGATTGCTCCATGCTATATTATCTACTGTTTTGGACATTATCAGGCTTTATTATCCACTTTTATATTATTTTTGGGACTAACCTATTAACCGGAGGCCCAGCCCAGAATTGTTGTTTTTTGCCTGTTTTAGGGTTTCAAAGAAAAGGAATGTCAAACGGAGTCCAAACGGAATGAAACCTTTGGGAACGTGATTTTCTCAACGAATACAACTCAGGAGACTTGGACCCTACGTCAAGCCAGCTAACAGGAGGCCACGAGGTAGGGGGGCACGCGTGCCCCCCTAGGCGCGCCCTCCACCCTCGTGGCCCCCCTGTTGCTCCACCGACGTACTTCTTCCTCTTATATATATCCACGTGCCCCCAAACGATCAGATATGGAGCCAAAACCCTAATTCCACCACTGTAACTTTCTGTATCCACGAGATCCCATCTTGGGGCCTGTTTCGGAGCTCCGCCGGAGGGGGCATCGATCACGGAGGGCTTCTAAATCAACACCATAGCCTCTCCGATGAAGTGTGAGTAGTTTACTTCAGACCTACGTGTCCATAGTTAGTAGCTAGATGGCTTCTTCTCTCTTTTTGGATCTCAATACAATGTTCTCCCCCTCTCTTGTGGAGATCTATTCGATGTAATCTTCTTTTTGCGATGTGTTTGTTGAGATCGATGAATTGTGGGTTTATGATCAAGTCTATCTATGAATAATATTTGAATCTTCTCTGAATTCTTTTATGTATGATTGGTTATCTTTGCAAGTCTCTTCGAATTATCAGTTTGGTTTGGCCTACTAGATTGATCTTTCTTGCAATGGGAGAAGTGCTTAGCTTTGGGTTCAATCTTCCGGTGTCCTTTCCCAGTGACAGTAAGGGCAGCAAGGCACGTATTGTATTGTTGCCATCGAGGATAACAAGATGGGGGTTTCTTCATATTGCATGAGTCTATCCCTCTACATCATGTCATCTTGCTTAAGGCGTTACTCTGTTTTAACTTAATACTCTAGATGCATGCTGGATAGCGGTCGATGAGTGGAGTAATAGTAGTAGATGCAGGCATGAGTCGGTCTACTTGTCTCGGATGTGATGCTTATATACATGATCATACCTAGACATTCTCATAACTACGCTCAATTCTGTCAATTGCTCAATAGTAATTTGTTCACCCATTGTAGAATACTTATGCTCTCGAGAGAAGCCACTAGTGAAACCTATGGCCCCGGGGTCTATCTTTATCATATCAATCTCCTACTACTTAGTTATTTACTTTGTTATTTTACTTTTCCTTTATTTTACTTTGCATCTTTATCATAAAAATACCAAAAATATTATCTTATCATATCTATCAGATCTCACTCTCGTAAGTGGCCCTATAGGGATTGACAACCCCTATTTGCGTTGGTTGCGAGGATTTATTTGTTTTGTGCAGGTACGAGGGACTTGCGTGTAGCCTCCTACTAGATTGATACCTTGGTTCTCAAAAACTGAGGGAAATACTTACGCTACTTTCCTGCATCATCCCTTCCTCTTTGGGGAAAACCAGCGCAGT
>NC_053025.1:198300176-198320466 GCF_003073215.2 Triticum urartu
CTACCCAAAGTAGAAGTAGAAGAGAAGAATCACCACCAAGCGAGAGAATGAGTAGAGGTGACCGTGATGAACGAAGAACATCACGGAGGAGCAAGGATTCAGAAAGGAAGGACAAGTCATCAAAGAGCTACACAAAACGAAGACATCAAGCTCATGTTGGTGAATGGGTATCCGGCTCCGACTCTGACAATCACTCTGAGAGAAGTTATCACTCCGACTCCGAATATACTCAACATGAAGGTGTTGCCGGTCTAGCACTTGTGTCAACCAACTCCCACGACATATTTGACTCACCAAATGAAGGAATTGGAAGATGCTTCATGGCTAAAGGTCCAAAAGTAACACACCCCGAGTATGTTGATTTTAATAGTGACGAAGATGATTTTTTAGGAGATGATGATTTACTTGTTGACAACTCTAGTTATGAAAACTATGATGAACTTGCTATTAATCATGATAATCAAGATAAAACGAATAACAATGATAAGAAGGAGATTGGGCGTCTAACTAAAGAACTAAACACTCTTAAGTTAGCTCATGAAACTACCTTGGAAGATCATCGAGAACTTTTAAAGAATCATGAGAAGCTATGCTTTGAAAAGCTCAACCTTGAGCAAGAGCATGAGTTCTTAAAAGCAATCAATGATGATCTTCGCAAGAAAAGTTCTTCTTACATTGCCAAGCGTTTACTCTTGTCTACTTACATGCCACAAGTTAAATCTAGCAACAACAAGAAGAAAGATTCTTCCTCTAATAGTAACAACAATCATGCTAAATCCAATGTTGTTGCTTCTTGTAGTTCTCTTGATTCCACTAATGATTCTCTTAGCCAAGTTACACTTGAGAAAGAAAATAGCTTATTGAAGGGAATTATAGAGAAAGGTGTTTACAAGAGTCTTGCCGGAAGCAAACAATTTGAGGAAATTGTATGCAAGCAAGGAACATACCGGAAGAATCAAGGTGTTGGTTTTGAACGAAAGTTCAATGCCAATGGAGTTGAGTGGGAAGAAGATCAATACCCCAAGACGAAGTTTGTTCCTCAACAAGAGAAGTATGATCCTACTTATTTCCAAGGAACACAAGCTCAAGATGATCTTCCACCACAAGACCACAAGCTAAAAGGCAAGGACAAGCTTCAAGAGGAGATTGATGCATTTGAAGAAGCACCTAAGGCCTTGGTCAAGTGGGTTCCCAAGACTACATCAAGTTCCACTTCATCAAGTATGACTACAACTCCAAGGATTCCCATCAAGATGGTGTGGATCCCTAAGAAGAAGAACTAGAGAGTTCTTGAGGGTGACTCCGCCAACATACTTCTCTCTTATCATCTTGGCAAGGGCAAGTGCAAACAACTTCCATATCTTACACTAGTTCAAGGAGTCACAAACCCTCTTGTTGGTAAGACAAGGGACAAGGTAACCTAATGCATTCATGGACATCATCTCATGTGAATATCACTCTATGTTTATGGATATCGTTGTTTGTTCCTTGTGGGACTAACCCGTGTAGGTATTGAAAATGCAACTCACTCCAAAGGATTGCTCTGAATGATCTACATCAACATTGAGCATCTACATCTTCAACACCTACATGAAGTCATCATCGACAAAACCCAAGGTTAGTTCATCCCTCTTAGGGGGATATCACATCTAGGGGGAGCTTTACTCTAATCAATTGAGCTAAAGCAACTTCTAATGATGTGAGCACAACAATGCTTTATGTAAAAGTGGCAACCCCACTTTGTGCTTAAACGATGAGTATGACCTATGATCAAATGTTCTCATTTGACTCCTAAGTCAATATACTCATATATAGATGACCTAGTCATCGCCAAATTGCTTGATAGATGCTAGAGTGATTGTGCATGCTTTGTCACATATTTCATTTCATTTTATTGTGTGAGCATGTTGGATGCATATTTTACTCATTCGAGGACATCCATTTGTTGCTTTGATTGTTTGGCTTTTTCTCTTTTGCCAAATGGATGGACAAGAATGCCTAAGAGTTGTTCAACTTGCGATTCTGCATCTCGGTGCCACCGAGTTGTTCCACTCGGTTACACTGACAGGGTCGGGATATATAAACCCACGGGTGAGACTTTCATTGCAGTAACCGCTTGCGATTCTGCATCTTGGTGCCACCGAGTTGTTCCACTCGGTCACACCGATAGGACCAGGATATATAAACCCACGGGTGAGACTTGGAAATTTCTTCGAAACCTCTCAGCCCGCGCGTATCCTGCTGCCGCCTCGGGTCGCCAGATCGTCTTCTCGTCGCCAGCGACCTCCTGCCGCTGGTTTCCATCGCCGTCATGGAATTCTGCCCCTCCATTGCCGCCGTAGCAAACTCCGCCGAACTAGGGTATGAGTTCGATCCTTTGTGCTATTCTTTTAACTCTGATTCATAGCACATTGCTCTGCCATGATCATCACTACGTATGCAAACACTCTATCCATTGAAAACATCCTTTAGGTTAGATTTCATTTGAAGATTTAGGGTTAGGTCTCCGCCGAACTCATCTCGGACCGACCGAATTGTAGAAATTGGTCTCACCGATTTGGCTTAGGCCATTGCATTTGCACTTTCGGTCTGACCAAAACTGCAAATCGGTGTGACCGAGTTCATTCTTTGTGAAACCCTAGCAGTCTCGGTGCCACCAAACTGTGAGTCGGTCTGACCGAGTTCACTAGTTTAGTTCCAAATGCTACTTCGGTATCACTAAGATTACAAATCGGTAGCTCCGCAATGCTTTCTGTGAAGAACTAAAACTAAGTTTTGAAGTCATTTGTTTTGCAAAAACTCTGCACTTTGTGATGCTCATCCACTCTACCTCATCTATATCTATTCACGGGGTCTGCTGTCAGTAAGTTTGCAGAGATGTCTGATCAAAGTGATAGACAGAACAGTCCTGAGGAACATGTGCAGATGAGTGAGGGCTCAGATCCCTCTAGCACTTCTGATGATGGAAGCGGGAGCAATCCCAACAACTTGCCCAAAGCAACCACCAGGTCAAGGAAGAAGAAACCTCAGATTCTGAAGATGAGGACTATGTGGCTATTGAGGAGGAAGTCAGCTCCAAGAAGAAGGTGCTGAAGAAGGAATATGACACAACTGCAACAACTAAGCCTGGCTTGCACAAGAAGGCCCCTGCGAAGAGGGTGCCAACCTTAAAGGTTAGAGCCTCAACTGCTGAAACCTCCAAGCCAACTAGAGAGGCCGTGGTGGGGAGAAGGAAAGAAGAGGAAGGGGAGGGTCAAGAAGACCACTGCCAGAGTGCTTCGTAGATCCTCCATTATGAGAGATCCAGAAGAAGAGGAAGAGGAAGAGGATGCCGCACCAGCACCCAAAGCTCAGAAGCTTATGGGAGATGCTATAAAGACAGGGGCTGCTCCATCTAAGACCAAGTCTGCTCCCAAAGCTCCAGCTCAGAGTCCCACTAAACCCAAGAGGAACACCAGAAGTATACATGCTGAGGAAAAGAACAAGACCCCAGTGCCTCAAGCTGAACAAGAGGAAGATGATTCACTTGTTTTGAGGAAGTTGAAGCCCAAAATTCTGACCATAATGATGCTATCCAGTAGCTGAAGACATGCGTATCAGAAAGGATGCTGGACTAATATTGTGGAGACAGTCTGATCCCTATGCTGTTAGGAGGAGGACTGCAGTTGACTACAGGTTCCGCACACAAAAGAACATCAAGACTTCAATGACACAATTTTGCTCGACAAGAAGCCCATTGTTTGTGACATGAGATGGGTTGATTGAAACACATCAAGGAGAATGAAGATCACTTCCCAGGAGTATATGACATCTTCAAAGCACGTGGAGTAGATGAGTTTGCTGGACAAAAGCTCACAAAATGGAATGATGAGCTGATCAGAAGTTTTACTCCACTGCTCACTTTTACCCATGTGGGAAGATCACATGGATGTCTGAAGGTACTAGGTACCAATCCACTGTTGAAGAATGGGCCAAGCTAATCAATGCCCAGAGGAACATGAGGATGACTTGGATGTGTATGCCAAGAAGAAGAAAGACCACAACTCCATGGCAAACATGTACAAAGAGATCCCTATAAAGCTTTGGAGACTCACAAGCTTGGATCCGTACATTTCCTGTTGTCTGGTATGCCTACCATCAACTGGATCTTAAGGCACACATTGCTACCCAAGTCAGGAGATCACAAGAAGAGAGAGGACATTCCTATGCTGCAAATCTTTGATGTCCCTCAGAAGTTCAAGGTATTGTAGAGACAATCAAGAGGACTGCTGCTGACCAAAAGAGAAGTTGTGGGTATGCTCCACATATTCAGGAGCTCATCAATTCTAAGATGGGCACATGAACATACTTGCTGGACAAGGAGCATCTACCCTTATATCCTGAATTTTAAGACAACACAGTAGTGATGAATGAGGAGGAACCATCATCAGTTCAAGCACAAGAGAAGATAGCCAAAGATAAGGCGGAGAAAGCTACAAGGATGCCAATTGCAGAAGAAGCATCTCAGGTGTTCCTCAAGTCAAAACAAGATCAATTAGGCTATCTGATTCAAGCTACACTGAGGATTGAGAAGGGCTTGGCCACCCTGACTCGGAATCAGGAGAGCCTGGAGAGGATTGTTGAGACAAAAATTTATGATCTTGATCTGAAGGTAACTGAGATACAGACTGCAGTTGAGCAGCTTCAGGAGGAAGCAGAAGAGAGGACAGGGAAGGCAACTACAGATACTTTTCAGCGAGTGCCACATGGTCAGCGGTCTGCTGCAGTGCCAGTTTCAGATACTAGAAATACTTTGTTAGCACCAGTAACTACAGCTCCAGTGCCACCTCCAGCACCCACTCCACCAGCTCCAACTACATCGACAGATGCCTTCGTCCTTGGAGTTCTCCCTACACCACCCTCATAGCACTATGCATATTTGAATTGAGAGACTGAGAGACGCATAGCACTATGCATATTTGAACTTTTTGGTAACTTGTTGCCAAAGGGGGAGAAATATGTATATATCATAGGCTTTGAGAGAGAGTGTTTTGCTTTTTTGCCTTTGGTTGAACTTTATGTCTTTGTGTGAGATACCTATTTGATCATGTGGTTGATCATTTGCTACCTTAATGCTTGGTTGGATGATACTATCTTATATATCTCATATATGATCATTCACTTGCTTGGTGATGAGTGCATGCTTTTAATTTGCATCATTTTGAGCGCTCCACCAAGATGTATGTGACATGGAGGAGTAACCCATGATCCTAATTGATTGTGCATTTGCATTCAAAAGCCAGTCTTAAATAATGCAAAAATTTAGGGGGAGCACTAGCTTATCACATACTTCTCAAAGCGACGATGTTTTTCAATTTTATGATCATTTGTCGAAGCTTTGATCTATATGTTGTCATCAATTACCAAAAAAGGGGGAGATTGAAAGTGCAACTATCCCTGGGTGGTTTTGGTAATTCCTAACAACATATAGCTCATTGAGCTAATGCTATTTTAAGATAAATATTTCAGGAAAGCTCAATGACTGGCATGGCATGGATTAGAAAATGGACCCCTCAAAATGCTAAGGACAAAAGATTGGTTCAAGCTCAAAGCACAAGACTCTACATTTTACTTTTAGTGATCCAAGATACATTGAGTCCATAGGAAAAGCCAATACTATAAAAGGGGGTGAGGTGTTGCTTAATGAGTTACTTGCTCAAAAATGCTTAGTGATATGCTCCAAAACCCTCAACTATTTTCTCATATCCACATATGTCCCAAACCAAAAGTCAAATTGGCCCCATCGAATCTTCTATCCGACGCCACCGAGTTCACTTGACATAGCCACTGCCACAAACCCCTAAGTCACTTCGGTCTCACCGATAGGGATCTCGGTCTCACCGAGATGGGATTGCAACTCTCTCTTTTTCCCTTCGTAACATTTTGGTCCAACCGAGATGAGTGTTCGGTCCCACTGAGATTGCAATGCAAACTTTCCGTTTCCCCTTCGTAACGTTTCGGTCTACACTTCCAGCATACATTTTCCGAGAGAGAACCACCTACACTTGTGTTGAGGTCAAGATATTCCATTCCAACCACATAAATCTTGATCTCTAGACTTCCCTTAGTTGCTTTCCACTCAAATCATCTTTCTACCAAATCCAATCCTACGACAGAGAGTTGAGTGATGGGAAGACTATCATTTGAAGCACAAGGGCAAGGAGTTCATCATCAACACACCATCTATTACCTTTTGGAGAGTGGTGTCTCCTAGATTGGCTAGGTGTCACATGGGAGCCTCCGTCAAGATTGTGGATTTGAACCAAGGAGTTTGTACGTGCAAGGAGATCGCCAACTTCGTGAAGATCTACCCTAGTGAGGCAAGTCCTTGCTGGGCGATGGCCATGGTGGGATAGACAAGGTTGCTTCTTCATGGACCCTTCGTGGGTGAGCCCTCCGTGGACTCGCGCAACTGTTACCCTTCATGGGTTGAAGTCTCCATCAACGTGGATGTACGATAGCACCACCTATCGGAACCACGCCAAAAATCTCCGTGTCTACATTGCGTTTTCTCCCTCCAAACTCCTCCCTTTACCTTCATGTGCAATTGTTTTACATTACGCTGCTATACTCTTAGAATTGCATGTGTAGGTTGATTACTTGAATTGTGCTAAGTTGCAAAAATCTTCCAAGACTTCAAATTGGGAAAAGGCTAGATTTTTATTTGGTCAAGTAGTCTAGTCACCCACCCACTAGACATACTTTCGATCCTACACACCTCCAAGTCCTAAGCGAGAAGAATTGCAATACACATGGAAATCCTTGCGTATATCCGGAAGAATTAGCACTGGGGTTGCAACCAAACGTTTCTTCAACTCCTGAAAACTAGCCTCACATTCATCCGTCCATTTGAACTTGATGTTTGTGACACCCCGGCTCAGAGCAACCGGTTTACCCTGCATTGCCAGCCCGGAGATCGAGTCTTCTGGTAATACACAACAACATGGTACAGAAACAACCGCTTAATTGATACAAGCGGAATACATAGGTCTGATATTACATCGAGATACGAGGCCAATCGGCACACACGGTGCTGCTGGACAGTATGTACATTATTTAATGAACATGGCTGGGGCCTCGATCACGTGAACTACGTGGCAGCTGAAGACGACGAAGTGGAACTCCATAGCACAGGGACACGACGTGTACACGCCCTAGACATGAGGTGTGCTCCGATGCGAATCGACTTGCCTGAAAGCTAGCATAACACGCTAGGTCAGTACATTGAATGTACTTGCAAGCTCACAACAAACATAGGTACGATGATAGACAATATCATGATAATTAATCAGGTTAAATCAATGCAAGAAATACTACAGATGCAATGTAGCCAAACAGTGCACCGAGTCACACGGACTCGCTTACCAGACGGTTACCTCATAACCAAACGGTGACCACACCGGGGTCACACCTGAAATCAATTACTCATAAACACCTCGAGTGTTCAAGGTTCACCACGAAATAATGCATCACAGCAATCATTTAGTTTGCAAGATTTATTATAAAAGTTGATCCATGGTGTGACTTACTCCCGAGTCTTGCCCATAACAAAGGGCACGGCTATCGATAGATTAAATACATTCTGCAGAGGTAGCACTTTACCCACACTACGGAATACCTGGCCTCGTATGGCCTCGTACTCCCATTCGGGTGGACCAAAATATTCCAACAAAACCCTCCCTTTGTCATGCATTCTCCTCGGCCACTCCGACCATCTCCCTCTCTGGGCTAGGTCTTGGGTGGCCCATGTCTACCAAAGATACCAACGGCCACCGTCGTGGCAAAACGGTCCCAAACAGGGACAAGGTACCATAAAAACAAAAATGAGCACACAAGGTTATGTCTGCTTACCGGGCCAGGGTATGCACGCCCATAACCTTCCCTCGCGGGAGGCACCGGTGAGAGCCACAACAACGGACCGAATCAAGACCTTCCCATTAGGTAAATGTGGTTGCACTGAACTAGAAACCCGATTCAGTGGCACCATGATGTGATCAACATCATATTCAAGTTGAACGTAATCCAATTTAACTTTGATAAAAACTTTTTATTAATAACATGATATAAAACATTTCATGCAACTACTCATCATGCAAAGCAAACACCTCATATTCATGGATCAAACTTAACCACATAACTATCTTGCAACACTAAAGATAAAAACTCTCTGGTTATAACTCGTTTTTATCCTCAAGCAATATTTTTCTTAGTTCTTTATTTAAATGACAATATCACTTAGTAAAAACTACTACCGTTAATTTCCATAGCAATATGCATAGTGCAAAATCTTACTCTACTTAACCAACCAAGTTCATGCATTCAACCAGGAACTAAAACAAGCATATCATGCCTAATAAGGTGACTAACCATTCACCAAATTTATTTATCAAATTTTAAATGCAAATAAGAACTTATATTCAAGTAGAAAATCATCAATATTGAAATAACACCATCCAAACGCTGGTGTGGCTTGCCTTAGTGTACAGGAGGATCACACTCCTCTTGGGTTGCTTCAAGGAAAGCTTCTCCTTCTGAAAATAATTTAAAACCACAATAATAAATGTCAAAACACATTCTGAAAATCACCAGAAATTCTAGGCAGTAGAGAAAAATCCACCCTTCGGTGTGCTGCTAGAGCTTTCTGTAACAAAGACAATACGAAAAGAATCAATTCATTTGGACATATGGTTCAGAAATGGTGGCTGGTCAAAGTTTAGTCAAATTTATGAATTAAATTTGAATTAAACAGAAATCTCGGGGGTGACATCGAAGGCGTAAAGCGCGAGTGCGCCTCCACTCGCACCGCTTCGGGCGCGAGTGATGAGGCTAACACTGGGCCCCGCCCGCCAGGAGAGAGAGGGGGGCGCTTCGCCGGGGCTCACGCCGGCGACGAGGGGGTTTGGGGCTAGGGTAGAAGGATATGATTGAAGCAGGGTTCAAGGTGCACCTGCCCGTACCCGTGGCTTGGCGAGAGGTGGACGGAGTGGCTCGCGCTCGACCTCGCAAGCTTCGGTGGCGGACGTAGTTCACCAGTGAGGTTGAAGACGATGGCTAGGGGTGGCTCCGAGGGCTTGTCGGTGTCCAGGTAGCACCAACGGACCACCAATGCTCCGCCCAAGAAGTTGCATGAGCTCGAGAGGCACCGGAGAGTGGCGGCTATCCTGCGGGGATCGCCGAAGTCCTCGGGCTGGGGCAACGGCCAGAGGCCTGCCCGACCGAGCTGCGGTCGTTCTACGTGTTCGTGGGGTTTGTGTGGAGTGTGGCTTGGCTTGAAAACGAGGAGGGGCGCGTATATATAGTCGGAGCAATAGGCGGGGGACGTGTTGCCGCCGGAGCGCTCTGGACACGCGGCGAACATCGACGAGAAGCTCCAACACGAGGGGGCAAGGCTCAGCATCAACGCAGGAGCTTGCCCACGCTCGCGGACGAGCACAGGAGGCGGTTGGGGAAGTGGACAAGCGCACGCGCGCACTGTGGCGTTTTGGACGCAATGCACCCATGCTTGCTGCGGCGGCTCCAGCGTTGGCGAGCACCAGGGAGCGGTCAAGGGTGATGGGTCGAGGCTTATGGCGCTGTGTGGCAGTCGGCGGCAAGCGCTAGAACGAGCACGCGCGAAACAGAGGGCAAGGCGACAGCTAGAGCACGTCGAGACGCTGCCAGGTGTCGTGTCCTCACGCGGTCACCAAGCTGGCATGGTCAAAACGACGTCCAGGAGCGGCCAAACCTTGTCTACGCACTCGACCGTGTAGTGTTACGTCTAGGAGAGGTGATGGCTCATACCCAGGACGACCAGATTGGACTCAACTAAGCTGGCAAGTTTCTGTCCAGAAACATGGTCGCCAAGTTTGGCCACCTTCTAGAAGGCCATTAGGGTTGATCTCCTGGGGTTTAGGGTTTCTCAGGAGGGTTTTTAAGCTCAAGAAAGCTCAAGACCAAAAGCTAAAGGAAAAATGCACTTGCTGTACAAAGTGCATTTTTGGACCAGAAGTGAAAATATTTTCTACAGCAAAAATATTACAAAAAGTGATGCAATATTTTTGTATGGGAAGGTGTGCCAGGTTCTAAGAATATTCATGATTTATCTCAGATTTTTCTGAGCAAGAAAAATTGAGGTTGCTTTGGAGCACAAGTTTCTGAAGTGAGTTTCAGAGGGGAAAATGAATATTTTTCTTTTAGGAAAAATATTCGTTTGCTTATTTTGGGAATTTGTTGGAAGAATAAGGTAGATAGGTCACTTGGGTGAAAGTCAAGGATATGCCCAAGTGACAAGTCGATTTGATTCAAAACCCAAATAAAATCTGGGCAAAAACCACGATGGAAACCAAGTCCGAAAAAAGAGAGAAGGCAAGTCTGGAAAAAGGGAGAAGGAAAAATCCAGGCTGTCACAAACCTCCCCCACTTAGGATGAATCTCGTCCTCAAGATTCGATTGCTTGGGAAAACCATTCTGCGTATGCAGTCCTTAAAAATTCCTCTCTTTCCTAGGTTGCTTCTTCTTCGGTGTGATGCTCCCACTGAACCTTGTAAAACCATATCTCTTTGCTGCAAGTGACCCTTTCTGTCTGATCCAATATTCTGATTGGCTTTTCCTCATAAGTCAAATCCTTAGCCAATTCTATTTTTGCCATATCAGTCCTTTTCTCCGGTGGCGAGATACATCTCCTTAGCTGTGAGATGTGAAACACGTTGTGTACTTCAGACAATTCTGGTGGCAATTCCAGCTGGTATGCAACTGTTCTGACTCTGGCCATGATGGGGAATGGACCGATATATCTTGGTGCCTATTTTCCTCAGGTCTGAAACCTCTTGAATCCTTTTATTGGGGTGACTCGGAGATATACGTGTTCTCCGGGTTCGAAGCTGATCTGGCGATGTTTGGCATCATAGTAGCTCTTCTGTCGGGATTTGGCCAGTTGTAGCCTGTCTCTGATTGCCTTGACTTGCTTCTCCGCTTCAAGCATTAAATCAATCCCGAAAATGCGGCTGTCTCAGGTTTGAGACCAATTCAATGGGGTGCGGCATTTCTGGCCATACAGGGCTTCATAGGGTGACATCTTTAAGCTGGCCTGGAAACTGTTGTTGTAGGAAAACTCGGCATAGGGCAGACAGTCTTCCCACTTGGTTCCTTGGGCCAATGTGCATGCACAGAGCATATCCTCGAGTATTTGATTTACTCACGCGGTCTGTCCATTTGTTTGAGGATGATAGGCCATGCTGTACTTCAGAGCGGTCCCCAAGGCTTGATGTAGTCGGGACCAAAATGCGGAGGTGAATAGAGATCCCCTGTCGGAGGTGATAGTCTTCGGTAGTCCATGCAGACTGACGATTCTTGATACATACAACTGTGCGAGTTGATTTGCATGGTATGTAGTCCGGAAGGGCAGGAAGTGTGCCACCTTGGTTAAGGTGTCCACTATGACCCATATCGCGTCATTTCCTCGATGAGTCCTTAGTAATCCGGTGATGAAATTCATTCAAATATCGTCCCATTTCCATTGGGATACCGGCAGAGGCTGGAGGAGACCGGCGGGTTTTTGATGTTCCGCCTTTACCTTATTGCATATGTCGCAACAGGCCACAAAGTATGCGATGTCTTTCTTCATTCCATTCCACCAAAATACCTGACGAAGGTCCTCAGACATTTTGGTACCACCGGGGTGAATTGAGTATGGTGCTTCATGCGCTTTTTCCAATATTTTCTTCTTCAGACTTTCTTGGTTGGGTACGCAAAGTATCCCTCGGAACCTTAGCAAGCCTTGCTGCTCCATAGAGAAATCCGGTGCGTGCCCTTGGTGCATATTTTGAACATATATTTGTAACACCTGATCATCCGCCTGAGCACTGCGGATTTCTTCTTCGAGAGTAGGGGCTGTTGGTGTCAAAACCGGCGGATCTCGGGTAGGGGGTCCCGAACTGTGCGTCTAAGGCTAATGGTAACAGGAGGCGGGGGAAACAATGTTTACCCAGGTTCGGGCCCTCTCGATGGAGGTAATACCCTACTTCCTGCTTGATTGATCTTGATGATATGAGTATTACAAGAGTTGATCTACCACGAGATCGTAGAGGCTAAACCCTAGGAGCTAGCCTATGATTATGATTGTTGTTGTCCTACGGACTAAACCCTCCGGTTTATATAGACACCGGAGGGGGTTAGGGTTACACAGAGTTGGTTACAAGGGAGGATATCTACATATCAGAACTGCCAAGCTTGCCTTCCACGCAAAGGAGAGTCCCACCCGGACACGAGACGAAGTCTTCAATCTTGTATCTTCACAGTCCAACAGTCCGGCCAAAGTATATAGTCCGGCTGACTGAGGACCCCCTAATGCACGACTCCCTCAGTAGCCCCTGAACCAGGCTTCAATGACGATGAGTCCGGCGCGCAGATTGTCTTCGGCATTGCAAGGCGGGTTCCTTCCCCGAATACTCCATAGAATATTTTGAACACAAGGATCGTGTCTGGCTCTGCAAAACAAATTCCACATACCACCGTATAGAGTACAATATTCCACCATATAGACCGGTCTACTCCTTGCGTTAACGACGGCAGATGAATTCCAATCGCGCACAACATAGCAACTGACAATTCAACTCCATCGATTGCTATTAATGGCCAATTAACCTATCAATCAATCTTTGGCGATAGAACTTCAGTCGACGTATTAGGGATCGAGCCGCCACACGCCGTCCCTCCGTGCCATGCAACCGATCAGACCGATCGCCAGCACCGGCTCGATCGAGCAATTCCCGCGTCGGCTCGATCTGATCCAGCATCACCCGGATCTCTTTGTATCCTGACACTCCCGAGCGGGCTCGTGCAATGTATGGACTTGGACTCCATGTGTAAATTTCTTTGTGGGATTTTGTGGCGGCTAGGCCCAATTAACAAGAGTGCTCGGAAATTGCCACCGGAGTAGCTGCCCATTAGGACATTTAGCCCATTTAGCGAGAAAACATGGACAAAACAGCCATCCAACGGCCAGAAACGATCATGACTCCAGATCTGACCGCTGAAACGACCGAGGGCGTGAGAGGGCTCTCCTTAGGCTCGGTTATACTGTCCTAAATTCCAAAATAATTCTCCGTTGATTTTCGGGTCATTCCGAGAACTTTTATTTCTGCACAAAAATAATACCATGGCAATTCTGCCGAAAACAATGTCAGTCTGAGTTAGTTCCATTTGAATCATGCAAGTTAGAGTCCAGAACAAGGGCAAAAGTGTTTGGAAAAGTAGATACGATGGAGACGTATCAGAGCCTCCGTCAAGATTGTGGAGTTGAACCAAGGAGTGCGTACGAGCAAGGAGATCTCCTACTTCGTGAAGATCTACCCTAGTGAGGCAAGTCCTTCATGGACGATGGCCATGGTGGGATAGACAAGGTTACTACTTCATGGACCCTTCATGGGTGGATCCCTCCGTGGACTCGTGCAACTGTTACCCTTCGTGGGTTGAAGTCTCCATCAACGTGGATGTACGATAGCACCACCTATCGGAACCACGCCAAAAATCGCCGTGTCTACATTGCGACTTCGATCCTACAAGTGGTTTCAGAGCTTTGGTCTCCATTTGCTTTGATCCATAGCATTTGGTGATCATACCCTTGGTTTCACAACATAGGAGAGTATGGCATCTAGTGAGTGAAGTTACCACCGTAGAGGTCCTTACTTTGTTGGTACTAAATTTGCTTGTTGGAAGCATCAGATGAAAATGAATATTCTTGGACATAACCCCGCCGTTTGGGCTATTGTGTGTATTGGCTTGCAAGGTGAATTCTTTGATGGGAGAGAACCGAACCGTGAAGCTACCGCGAAAGAGTTGAACATGCTGCAATATAATGCTCAATCTTGTGATATTCTCTTCAACGGATTGTGTCTCAAAGAATTCAACAAAATCAGCCGTCTTGAGAATGCAAAGGAAATTGGATACTTTGATTGATATGCACGAAGGTACCGAATCCATCAAGGAATCCAAATTGGATGTGCTTCAAAGTCAACTTGACAAGTTCAAAATGAGGATGGTGAAGGTGTTGCTGAATGTACTCTAGGCTTGCTCTCATCACAAATGAGATTGCCGGCTTAGGAAGTGAAGACATGACCAATGCATTCATTCACATCAAGAAGATCCTAGAGCCTTGGATGGAAAATATGATACCATGTGCACATTGATCAAATGATGCCCAATTACAAATATCTCAAGCCAGGAAGTCATTTCGAAGAATTGTTGCTCATGAGATGTCATCAAGGATAAGGAAGAGCTTCACACAAGTCAAGTGGTGCTTACAAAGCCTCATGTGATGCTCCCACATCATCAAGTAAGAAACAAACATTCAACGAAGAATTGAGCCTAATGGTGAAGAACTTCAACATGTTTTACAAGAGTAGAAGCAAGGAAAGAAGTTCCAAGTCAAGGTCCAACAATGACAAAAGATCTTCTAGTCATGAGCGCACTTTCTACAATTGTGGAAGACCCGAACACTATTCCAATGAGTGTGCGGCTCCCTACAAAAGAAGAGAAGATTCTACCAAAAGTAGAAGTAGAAGAGAAGAATCACCACCAAGAGATAGAAGGACTAGAGATGACCATTATGAACGAAGAACATCATAGAGAAGCAAGGATTCGGAAGGAAGGACAAGTCATCAAAGAGCTACACAAAACGAATACATCAAGCTCATGTTGGTGAATGGGTATCCGGCTCCGACTCCGACAATCACTCCGAAAGAAGTTATCACTCCGACTCCGAATATACTCAAGATGAAGGTGTTGTCGGTCTAGCACTTGTGTCAACCAACTCCTACGACATATTTGACTCACCAAATGAAGGAATTGGAAGATGCTTCATGGCTAAAGGTCCAAAGGTAACACACCCTGAGTATGTTGATTTTAATAGTGATGAAGATGATTTGCTAGGAGATGATGATTTACTTGTTGACAACTCTAGTTATGAAAACTATGATGAACTTGCTATTAATCATGATAATTAAGATAAAACGAATGACGGTGATAAGAAGGAGATTGGGCGTCTAACTAAAGAACTAAACACTCTTAAGTTAGCTCATGAAACTACCTTGGAAGATCATCGAGAACTTTAAAGACTCATGAGAAGCTACGCTTTGAAAAGCTCAACCTTGAGCAAGAGCATGAGTTCTTAAAAGCAATCAATGATGATATTCACAAGAAAAGTTCTTCTTCCATTGCCAAGCGTTTACTCTTGTCTAATACATGCACAAGTTAAATCTAGCAACAAGAACAAGAAAGATTCTTCCTCTAGTAGTAACAACAATCATGCTAAATCCAATGTTGTTGCTTCAAGTACTTCTCTTGATTCCACTAATATGATTCTCTTAGCCAAGTTACACTTGAGCAAGAAAATAGCTTATTGAAGGGAATTATAGAGAAAGGTGTTTACAAGAGTCTTGCCAGAAGCAAGTAATTTAAGAAATTGTACGCAAGCAAGGAAGACACCGGAAGAATCAAGGTGTTGGTTTTGAACGAAAGTTCAATGCCAATGAGTTGAGTGGGAAGAAAGATCAATACCCAAGACGAAGTTTGTTCCTCAACAAGAGAAGTATGATCCTACTTTTTCCAAGGACACAGCTCAAGATGATTCTTCCACCATCAAAGAGGCCACAAGCTAAAAGGCAAGGAACAAGCTTAAAGAGGAGATTGATGCAATTTGAAGAAGTGTAACACCCCGGATATGACTTTCCAAATTTGTACTCCAACTCTTGTCGGGAGACGAGTTCGCTAACGAGGAGCCCGTTGAGTTTGCTTTCGAGGATCCAGTCAACTCTGACAACTTTGCATGCAAGATGATCATACCCTCGAAATCACTACTACTTTGCTTTGCTAGATGCTCGCTCTTTTGCTATGCCAATGCTACGATGCCTACCACTTGATTTCAAGCCTCCCAAATTGCCATGTCAAACCTCTAACCCACCATTTCCTAGAAAACTGTTGATTGGCTATGTTACCGCTTTCCTCGGCCCCTCTTATAGTGTTGCTAGTTGCAGGTGAAGATTAGAGGCCGTTCCTTGTTGGAACATTTTATTTACTTGTTGGGATATCATTATATTATCTTGTTATCTTAATGCATCTATATACTTGGTAAAGGGTGGACGGCTCGGCCTCTCGCCTAGTGTTTTGTTCCACTCTTGCCGCCCTAGTTTCCGTCATATCGGTGTTATGTTCCTGGATTTTGCGTTCCTTACGTGGTTGGGTTATAATGGGAACCCCTTGATAGTTCGCCTTGATTAAAGCTTTTCCAGCAATGCCTAACCTTGGTCTTACCATTTGCCACCTAGCCTCTTTTCCCTTGGGTTTCCGGAGCCTGAGGGTCATCTTATTTAAACCCCCCCTGGGCCAGTGCTCCTCTGAGTGTTGGTCCGACTGAGCTGCCTGTGGGGCCACCTCGGGGAAACTTGAGGGTTGGTTTTACTCGTAGCTAGTCTCATCTGAGTGTGCCCTGAGAATGAGATATGTGCAGCTCCTATCGGGATTTGTCGGCACATTTGGGCGGTGTTGCTGGTCTTTTTTTAACCTGTCGAAGTGTCTTGGAGAACCGAGGTATCGAGTCTGATCGGAACATCTCGGGAGGAGGTCTATTCCTTCGTTGGCCGTGAGAGCTTGTCATGGGTTAAGTTGGGACTCCCCTGCAGGGATTTGAACTTTCGAAAGCCATGCCCGCGGTTATGGGCAGATGGGAATTTGTTAATGTCCGGTTGTAGATAACTTGAACCTTAGCTTAATTTAAAATGAATCAACTGAGTGTGTTACCGTGATGGCCTCTTCTCGGCGGAGTCCCGGAAGTGGACACGGTGTTGGAGTAATGTTTGCGTAGGTTGTCCTTTAGTTTCTCACTCGCGCTTTGCCTCCTCTTCTCACTCTCTTTTGCGAACAGGTTAGCCACCATATTTTGCTAGTCGCTTGTTGCAGTTCCACTCATATTTACCTTGCCATACCTATAAGCTTAAATAGTCTTGATCGCGAGGGTGCGAGATTGCTGAGTCCCTGTGGCTCACCGATTACCATTACACCAGATGCAGGGCCTGATGATTCCGCTCCAGGTGACGCGCTCGAGCTCAAGTGGGAGTCCGACAAGGACTCTCAATGTTATTATGTTTCTTTTCCTGATGATCAGTAGTGGTGCCCAGTTGGGGGTGATCGGGACCGTGTCGCATGTTGGGTTATCTTTTATTTTGGCGCAGTAGTCGGGCCATGAGTGTTTGGATGATGTAATGTTATTTATGTACCTTGATTGACGTGGCGAGTGTAAGCCAACTATGTTATCTTCCCCTTATTATTATATTACCTGGGATGTGTAAAGATTACCTTACTTGCGACATATGCCTTCAATGCGATTATGTCTCTAAGTCGTGCCTCGACACGTGGGAGCTATAGTCGCATCGGGGGTGTTACAAGAAGCACGTCCTTGGTCAAGTGGGTTCCCAAGACTACATCAAGTTCCACTTCATCAAGTACGACTACAACTCCAAGGATTCCCATCAAGATGGTGTGGATTCCTAAGAAGAAGAACTAGAGAGTTCCTGAGGGTGACTCCGCCAACATACTTCACTCTTATCATCTTGGCAAGGACAAGTGCAAATAACTTGCATATCTTGCACTAGTTCAACGAGTCACAAACCCTCTTGTTGGTAAGACAAGGGACAAGGTAACCTAATGCATTCATGGACATCATCTCATGTGAAATCACTCTATGTCTATGGATATCCTTGTTTGTTCCTTGTGGGACTAACCCGTGTAGGTATTGAAAGTGCAACTCACTCCAAAGGATTGCTCCGAATGATCTACATCAACATTGAGCATCTACATATTCAACACCTACATGAAGTCATCATCGACAAAACCCAAGGTTAGTTAATCCCTCTTAGCGGGGATATTACATCTAGGGCGAGCTTTATTCTAATCAATTGAGCTAAAGCAACTCTAATGATGTGAGCACAAAATGCTTTAGGTAAAAGTGGCAACCCTGCTTGTGCTTATACGATGAGTATGACCTATGATCAAATGTTCTCATTTGACTCCTAAGTCAATATACTCATATATAGATGACCTAGTCATCACCAAATTGCTTGATAGATGCTAGAGTGATTGTGAATGCTTTGTCACATATTTCATTTGTCATTTTATTGTGTGAGCATGTTGGATGCATATTTTACTCATTCGAGGACATCCATTTGTTGCTTTGATTGTTTGGCTTTTTTATCTTTTGCCAAATGGATGGACAAGAATGCCTAAGAGTTGTTCAACTTGCGATTCTGCATCTCGGTGCCACCGAGTTGTTCCACTCGGTCACACCGACAGGGTCGGGATATATAAACCCACGGGTGAGACTTTCATTGCAGTAACCGCTTGCGATTCTGCATCTTGGTGCCACCGAGTTGTTCCACTCGGTCACACCGATAGGGCCAGGATATATAAACCCACGGGTGAGACTTTGGAAATTTCTTCGAAACCTCTCAGCCCGCGCGTATCCTGCTCTACCACCTCGGGTCTCCAGATCGTCTTCTCGTAGCCAGCGACCTCCTGCCGCTGGTTTCCATCGCCGTCAACGGAATTCTGCCCCTCCATTGCCGCCGTAGCGAACTCCGCCGAACTAGGGTATGAGTTCGATCCTTTGTGCTATTCTTTTAACTCTGATTCATAGCACATTGCTCTGCCATGATCATCACTACGTATGCAAACACTCTATCCATTGAAAACATCCTTTAGGTTAGATTTCATTTGAAGATTTAGGGTTAGGTCTCCGCCGAACTCATCTCGGACCGACCGAATTGTAGAAATTGGTCTCACCGATTTGGCTTAGGCCATTGCATTTGCACTTTCGCTCTGACTGAAAACTGCAAATCGGTGTGACCGAGTTCGATTCTTTGTGAAACCCTAGCAGTCTCGGTGCCACCAAACTGTGACTCGGTCTGACCGAGTTCACTAGTTTAGGTTCCAAAAGCTACTTCGGTATCACTGAGATTACAAATCGGTAGCTCCGCAATGCTTTCTGTGGAGAACTAAAACTAAGTTTTGAAGTCATTTGTTTTGCAAAAACTCTGCACTTTGTGATGCTCATCCACTCTACCTCATCTATATCTATTCACGGGGTCTGCTGTCAGTAAGTTTGCAGAAGCTGTCTGATCAAAGTGACAGACAGAACAGATCCGAGGAACATGTGCAGATGAGTGAGGGCTCAGATCCCTCTAGCACTTCTGATGATGGAAGCGGGAGCAATCCCAGCAACTTGCCCAAAGCAACCACCAGGTCAAGGAAGAAGAAAGCCTCAGATTCTGAAGATGAGGACTATGTGGCTATTGAGGAGGAAGTCAGCTCCAAGAAGAAGGTGCTGAAGAAGGAATATGGCACAACTGCAACAACTAAGCCTAGCTTGCACAAGAAGGCCCCTGCGAAGAGGGTGCCAACCTTAAAGGTTAGAGCCTCAACTGCTGAAACCTCCAAGCCAACTAGAGAGGCTGGTGGGGGAGGAAAGAAGAGGGAGGGGAGGGGGAAAGAAAACACACTGCCAGAGTGCTTCGTAGATCCTCCATTATGAGAGATCCAGAAGAAGAGGAAGAGGAAGAGGATGCCGCACCAGCACCCAAAGCTCAGAAGCTTATGGGAGATGCTATAAAGACAGGGGCTGCTCCATCTAAGACCAAGTCTGCTCCCAAAGCTCCAGCTCAGAGTCCCACTAAACCCAAGAGGAACACCAAAAGTATACATGCTGAGGAAAAGAACAAGACCCCAGTGCCTCAAGCTGAACAAGAGGAAGATGATTCACTTGTTTTGAGGAAGTTGAAGCCCAAAATTCTTGACCATAATGATGCTCATCCAGTAGCTGAAGACATGCATATCAGAAAGGATGCTGGACTAATATTGTGGAGACAGTCTGATCCCTATGCTATTAGGAGGAGGACTGCAGTTGACTACAGGTTCCACACAAAAGAACATCAAGACTTCAATGAGACAATTTTGCTCGACAAGAAGCCCATTGTTTGTGACATGAGATGGGTTGATTGGGAACACATCAAGGAGAATGAAGATCACTTCCCAGGAGTATATGACAGCTTCAAAGCACGTGGAGTAGATGAGTTTGCTGGACAAAAGCTCACAAAATGGAATGATGAGCTGATCATGAAGTTTTACTCCACTGCTCACTTTTACCCATGTGGGAAGATCACATGGATGTCTGAAGGTACTAGGTACCAATCCACTGTTGAAGAATGGGCCAAGCTAATCAATGCCC